>NW_016911575.1:0-13819 GCF_001483705.2 Eufriesea mexicana | reverse complement strand
TGCTATTAGAGGAATGCAGATCGCAGACATCGGCCTAATTGCAGTGTATAGCGGAAAAGTCAATGCTGTCCTAGCCAAACCTAGCTCAACCAAGCCAAGCCAAGCGCTACTTATGTCAACCAAATGTGCAACGAACATTATTGCTGACCTCGCCAGATACATGCCGAGCATATTAGAGCACAGTAGAATGCAGAAATACAACGAATAGCAGTGCATAGGCAACAGTCAAAGCTATCCCAGCTTATCCCATCATAAGCTAACACAACCAAACGTAGTCAACCTCAACCTAACGTGCCGCAAACTCCATCGCTGTACTCCCCAGGGCCAGGCGGTACATATTAGAGGAGCGTAGGGATCAGAAATCCATAGAATTGCAGTGTACAGCAGAAAACTTAAAGATATCCAAACCTTACAAATGCCAACGTAAACTAACCAAACGTAACCTGACTCAACCTGACATGCCGCGGCCACTATTTCTTGCCACCCCGGAGCAAAGTAGAGCGTATTAGAGCACAGTAGAGAGGAGGAATTCACCGAAAAGCAGACTGCAGCACAAAAGACGAGGGTGCCCATTCCTATCCAAACCGATCGAAAAACTGTCGAACGTAACAAAGTTCAACTTAACCTGCCGCCAACACTATTGCTGTCCTCTCCAGAGCCAAGGAGATCATACTAGAGGAGAGTAGGGCGCAGAAATCCATAGGATCGTAGTGTGGAGCAGAAAAATCGAGGATAACCAAACCTGACGCAAACCATCATAACCTAACCTATCGTAGAAAGGCTCAAAGAAACTAGCAGCGACCACTATTGCAGGCCTCCCCAGGGACTAGCAGACTAGGGTAGAGCACAGCGGATGGCAGGGATCCACCGAATATCCGTGTATAGCACGAAAGTCAAAGCTGCCCTAACCAAACCTAACCTAACCTTACCTATCCAAAAGTAACGTAGTTCAACCTAACGTGCCGCGACCGCTATTGCTTGCATCCCGAGGGTCGAGTAGATTATAGTAGAGCATCGTAGGGCGCAGAAACCACGCGAATAGCAGTGCAGAGCACAAAAGACAAAGCTACTCTATCCTAACCCATACAAGCGTATTATGGCCATACGCAACTTAACTTAAGCGAACGTGCCGCGACAAATATCGCTGGAATCCATCGCTCCATGGAGAATATACTAGAGCACAGTGGGGCGCAGATATCGTAGGGCGCAGAAACCACGCGAATAGCAGTGCAGAGCACAAAAGACAAAGCTATTCTATCCTAACCCATACAAGCGTATTATGGCCAAACGCAACTTAACTTAAGCTAACGTGCCGCGACAAATATCGCTGGAATCCATCGCTCCATGGAGAATATACTAGAGCACAGTGGGGCGCAGAAATCCACCAAACAGTAGTGTACAGTACAAAGGTTAAAGTTTACCTAATCTAAGTTGACCTAACCCAACCTAACCGATCGTAAAGTAACTGAATCTAACAAGCCGAGACCTCTATTGCTGACCCACGCAGTGCCAAGCAGTGCACATCAGACGTCGCTAGAGCGCAGACATCCACCGCCAGTAGTGTAAAACACAAAAGTCAAAGCCATTATAAACAAACGTAGCCTAACCTAACCTGACCTAATGTTACGTAACTCATCCTAGTTTCGACGACCGCCATTGCTGGTCTCCCTGGAGATGAGCGGGGTAAAGTAGAGCTATGAAGAGCGCAGAAAGCCAACGAATAGCAGTGTATAGCAAAAAAGTTAGAGCCATCCCTTCCAACCTAGCAAGTCATGTCATAGCCAAGCGTAACATAACAGGAAATAACGTGCCTCGACCACAATTGCTGACCTCCACAGATTCGAGCAGAGTATAGCAGAGCACCATAGAGAGCGGACTTCCACCAAATAACAGTGTATGATACGAAAGACATACCAATCCACACCTAACCCAAGCTAATATTTAAACAAACGTAGCTCAACTCAAACTAATGTGCCGAGACCACGATTGCTAGCCTCCCCAGCGCTAAGCAGAGTATATTGTAGCACAGTAGAGCGCAGAAGTCCACCGAGTAGCAGCGTATAGCACAGAAGTCAAAGCTAACCTGTCCTAACCTATCCAAACGTAACATAGGCAGACGCAACGTGGCCCAAACTAACCTGCCACGTCATCTATTGCTGGCCCCACGATAGCTAAGCAGAGTACGGCAGAGCAACGTAGAAGGCGGAAACAGTACGAATGGCAGTGTATAGCGCAAAAGTCAATGAAGTCTTTACCAAAGCTAGCCAAACATAATCCAGCCAAACGTAACGGAACACAACGTAACGTGCCGGGAGCATTATTCCTGGCGCCCACGGAGTCAAGCGGAGTTTGATTCCGCGCAGAAGAGCGCAGAAGTCCATAGAATATCAGTGTGTTGCACAAAAGTATGAGCTGTCCAAACCTAACACAACGTAACCTAGCCAAACCGTAAGTAATCTAACCCAAACTGACGTACCACGACCAGTGTGTCCGGCCGCCCGGGAGTCGAGCAGGGTATAGTATTGCTATCTAGAGCGCAGAAATCCACGGAGAAATACAGTAGAGCACAAAAGTCAATGCTGTCCTATCCTAACACATATAAACGTAATACAGCCGGACGCAACATACCTTAACCTAACGTGACAAGAACATTATCGCTGGCCACCCCAGTGCAAAGCAGAATATACTATAGCAGAGTAGAGCTCAGAAAGCCAACAAATAGTTGCGCACGGCACAAAAGTCGAAGATATCCTAACGTAACCTGTCCGAACCCGACCTCACCGAACGTAGAGTAACGCTACATGTGGCATCGAGACTACTATTGCTGGCTTCCACAAAGGAAAGCAGAAAATATTAGATCACAGTAGAGCGCAGAAATCCGCGGGTAGCAGTGTATAGCATAAAAGACTGGGCTATCATACCCTAACCTCACCAACCGTAACGTAACCGAACGTAGCATAGCTCAAACTAACCTGCTGAGGCCACTATTGCTGGCCGCTACAGAGCCAATTAGAACATACTAGAGCACACTGGAGCACTGAGGTCCACCGTATAGCAGTGTATAGCACAGACCTCGCAGCTACCGTATCCTAATATATCCAATCTTAACATACCCGAACGTTGCATAACTCAACCTAACGTATCCCGACCACTATTGCTGGTCTCCCCAGATTCGAGCCGATATTACTAGAGGACAGTGAGGCGCATATCTGCATAGAATCGCAGTGTGTAGCACAAAAATCGTATATATCCTGGCCTAAACAAAGCTAACATAACCTAACCAAGCGTAGCCTACCTCAATGTAACGAACAACGGCCACTATTGCTGGCCTCTCCAGGGAAATGCAGAATGTAGTAGTGCACAGCCGGGCGCAGAAATCCACCGAACGTCAGGGTATAACATATAAGTCGAGGCTATACTTACCAAACTTAACCCAACATAATATAACCAAACGTAACCTAACACAAACTATCGTGCCTAGAACTATATTGCTGGCATCCCCATGTCTGAGCATAATACAGTAGAGCTCAGTACAGGGCAGAAACACACCGGTAGCAGTGTACAGCACGAAGGTCTAAACTAACCAGACCGATCTACACCGAACCTAACCTAACCAAACGTAACCTAACCCAACCTAACGTGACAAGACCAATATTCCTGGCCTCCGGAGCCAAGCAGAGCATATTAGAGCACATTAGAGCGCAGAGATGTACGTAATAGCTGCGTATGGAAGAAAAGTCAAAGTAGCCCATCCTAACCGAGGCAAACGTAAACAAAACGAACGTAACATAACTCTACATAACATGACGATACCACTATTGCTGTCCTCCACAAAGACAGGCAGAATGTATTAGAGCACAGTTGATCGCCGAAATCCACCGAATAACAGTGTACAGTACGAAAGACATAGCTATCATAATCAAACATAGCGTAATACAACCAAGCAAAACGTAATCTAACACAACCTGACATGCCACGGCCACTATTGCTCTCCTCAACAGAGTCGAGCAGAACACTCCAGAGCACAGTAGAGCACAGAAATCAAAGAAACAGCAGTGGATACCAGAATAGTAAAAGGCATCGTAACCAAACCTTGACCGACCTAGCCTGGCCAAACGTAACCTAACTCAATCTATCGTGCCACGACCACTACTGCTGACAACCACATGGTCGAGCAGAGTATAGCAGAGCCACGTAGAGCGCAAAAATCCACCGCATTGCAGTGTATAGCGCAGAAATCAAAGTAACGCTATCCTAAACTAACCAAGGGTGACATGAACAAGCACAACGCATTCCAACCTAACGTGCCTAGAGCAATATTGCTGGCCTCTGCATTTCTTAGCAGAACATATTAGAGGAGAGTGGGGCGCAGAAGTCCATAGATTGGCAGTGTGTAGCAGAAGAGTCAAAGCCATCCTAACCTGACGCAAACAAGCCTAACCCAACCAAACGTAACATAGCACAACCTAACGTGGCTCGACCAATATTATTCACAGTATTCACAGTAGAGCCCAGGAATTCTTAAGGTAGCAGCGTCGAGCACAAAGGTCAAGGTTACCCCAAACTACCCCAAAATACCCTGACACAGTCACATGTAATCTAACAGAATCTAACCTGCCGCGACCGGCATTGGTGGCCTCCAAAGAGCCAAGCGGGGCATAATAGAGCGTAGTAGAGTGCAGAAATCCGTCGAATAGCAATGTACAGCGCAAAAGTCACAGATAGCCCCTCTTACACTAACCAAACGTAACATAACCTAACTTAGCATAAATGAAACTTACCGGCCGCGACCACAATCACTGGCCTCCCGAGAGAAGAGCAGAGTACAGTAGAGCAATATATAGAATAGAAATCCACTGAAAAGAAGTGTAATGCACAAAAGTCAAAACTATCCCAACCTATCCTGACCTAACCTAACCAAAGTAAACGTAGCCTGAATCATCATAATGCGCCGAGCCCACTATTGCAGGTCTCCCCAGGGCCAAACAGAGCATATTAGAACACAGTATATCGAAGGAGTTCACCGAAAAGCAGTATATAGCTCAAAAGTCATTACCTCCATCGCCTACCCTAACCAAACGTAACATAACCACGAGTAGCCTGGATTTTACTATCCAGGCGGGACGCCAATCACCGGCCTCCCCACATTCGAGCAGTCTATGGTAGAGCAATGACGAGTATTGAAATGCGACGAATAGCAGCGTACAGCGCAAAAGTCACAACTACCATATCCTATCCTGTCCGAACGTAATATAACCGTACGTAGCATAGCTCAAACTGACGTGCCAGGAGCTCTATTGCCGGCCGCCCCAGTGCCAAGCGGAAGATGCCGGAGCACAGAAGAGCGCAGAAATCATACGTACAGCAGTGTAAACTACGAAAGTCAAAGCTGTGGATACCTATCCCAAGCCAACATAACGTAACCAAACTTAGACTAACTCTACCTAACGTGCCGAGCCCACCATTAATGGCCTCCTTAGAGTCAAGCAGAGTATATTAGAGCACAGTAGAGCACAGAAATCCGCCGCATAAGACTGTACAGCACAAAACTTAGATCTATCCTCTCCAGACATAACCCAACGAAACATATACAAACGTATTAAGCCACAACCTGACGACCTGAGATCACTATTTTTTGCACCCCAGAGCCAAGCGGAGCGTACTAGATAACAGTAGAGCGCAGAAATACGCCGAGTAGCAGTGTATAGCACAAAAGTCAAGGCTATCCCAACCAAGCCCAACCAAACCTAGCCTAACCGAACGCAACATTGCTTAACCTAACTTGTCGAGACCACTATGCCTGGAGTCCCCAGACACATGCAGAGTGTGCTATTGGTCAGCAGAGCGCGGAAGTCCATAAAATAGCTGTGTGTAGCACAAAGCCGAAGCTGTCCTCACCTAAAGCTACGTAACCTAACCAAACCAATCGTATTCTGACTCAGCCTAACGTGACGCAACCACAGTTGCTGGGCTCCAGAGTGATCAGCAGAGTATGGTAGACCAACATGCAGCACAGGAATCCAACGAATGGCGACAGAAGTCATAGATACTCTCCCCTAACCTCTCCAAACTTAATGTCACCAACTCAATCTAACTAAATCAAACGCGCCGAGACCACTATTGCTGGCCTGCCCAGAGGCATGCAGAATATACCAGAGCACAGTAGAGTGCAGAGGCGCGCCGCATTGGCGCGTAAAGCAGAAGAGCGGAAGATATCCTGACATAACCTGACCTAACCTAACATAACCAAATGTAACCAATGCCGAAATAACGCGCCTAGCCCACATTTGCGGGCCTCCCCATCTCCAAGCGGGGCGTATTAGAGAAGAGTAGAGCACAGATGTTTATATAACTTTAGTGCATAGCACGAAAGTCAAATGTATCCTATCCTAACCCAAGCAAACCTAACGGAACCATACATAACGTAACAACGCCTAACGCGCCGCGGCCATTGTTCTTGGAATTCCCATAGCAAAGCAGGGTGTATTAGTTCACAGCATAGAGCAGAAGTGCATTGTATGCCTGTGTATAACACAAAAGCCAAAGCCATCCTTACCAAACTTTACCCAACCTAACCTAACCTAACGTGCAACGAACACTGTTGCTGGCATCCCCGGAGACAAGCAAATGCTGGTAGAGAAATGCAGAGCGCTGGTGTCGACCAAGCTGCAGTGAATAGCGCAAAAGTTAGAGCTATCGTAACCAAACCTAACATAGCCTTACCTACTAAGCGTAACCTAACGGTACCTAGGCAGCAGACACCACAGTTGCTGGCCTGCCCAGAGACAAGCATAACATATTAGAGAACAGTAGAGGGCAGAAGTCAACCGTGTAGAAGTATACAGCACAACGCTACCCTATCCTAACCTAGCCAAACGTGACGTAACCAAAAGTTACCTAACTCTACCTATCGTGCCGAGACCACTATTGGTGCCCTCCTCAGAGCCAAGCAGAACATACTCGGGGAGACTAGAGCGTAGGTGCCCATATAATCGCAGAGCATGGCACAATAGTGTAAGCTGCAATATCCTGACGTAGCCAAACGTAACATGACCGAACGCAGGCTAACTCAACCTATCGTGGCGCAACCACAATTCCTTGCGTCCCCGGAAGCAAGCGGATTGTCATGGCGCACGGTAGTGCGCAGAAGTACATAGAATGGCAGTGCGTATCACAAAATTCAAAGGTACACCAGCTTAACCCAACACAACCTTACCTAACCAAACATAATATAACTCAGCCTAACGCGCCTCGACCACTATTGCCGGCCGCACGAGAACCAAGTAGTTTACAGCAGAGCCATGTAGGGCGTTGAAACTGACTCAATAGCAGTTTATAGAACAAAAGTCAGAGCTATCCCAACCGAACAACTAGCCTAACCGAACGTAATATATCTCAGCCTGACTTGCCGCGACCGCTGTTCCTGTCGTCCCCTGAAACAAGCAGAGATTGATATCGCACAGCAGAGAGCAGAAATCCATAAAATAGCCGTGTGTAGCGCAGAAGTGAAAGCTATACCGGCCTAACGCAACGTAACCTATCGTACACAGAAGTACGGCAACACAAACTAACGTGCCTCGAACATTATTGCTAGCATTCCGAGTGTCGAGCAGAGCCATGTAGTGTAATGTAGAGCGCAGAAATCCTCCGAAGGGCAGTGAATAGAACAAAAGTCTATGCTACCGAGTCCTAATATAACCAAACGTAATACAACCAAACGCAACATATCTCAGCCTGTCGGACCGAGAGAAATACTGCTGGCCTACCCATTGCCAAGTAGAATTTACCGTAGCACAGTAAATCGCAGGAATCCACCGAATAGCGTTGTATAGCACAAAAGCCGAAGCCATCCTGTCCTAACCTAACCAATCGTGACATTACGAAACGTAAGCTGCCTTCATTTAACCTGGCGTGACGACTCTTGCCCGCCTCTCCAGAGTCGAGTACAACATAGTAGAGGGGGTAGCGCACAGAAATCCATAGAAACGCAGTTTATAGCAGAAAAGTCGAAGCTAACCAAACCTAGCACAGGGCAACGTTACCAAACCAAACTTAACATTACTCCTCATAACGTTCGCGAACACTATTGCTGGCCTCGCTATGGCCAAGCAGAATATAGTAGAGCACAGTAGGGCGCAGAAATCCACCGGACACCAGTGTATAGTATGAAAGTCAAAGCTGCCCTTACCGAAACTAGCGTAACCTAATGTAACCAAACATAGCTTATGTAAACCTAACGTGGCGAGGCCACTATTGGTGGCATCCCCACAGCCAAGCGGAGCAATTTAGAGCATTGTATAGCGCAGAAGGACAACGAATACTATGAATGTCACAAAAGCCGAAGATATCCTACTGTATCCCATCCAAACGTAATATAACCAAACGCAACATAACATAGCCTAACGTGCCGATACCACCATTGCTGGCCTCCCCGGAACAGAGCAGGGAATAGTAGATCTCTACAGGGCGCAGAAGTTGAACGAATACAGGGTATATCGCAAAAGTTATAGCCGTCCTTACCAAACCTGTGCGAACATAACAAAGCCAATCGTATCCTAACTCAACCTAACGCGCCTAGACCACCATTGCTGACCTCCCCAGAGACAAACAGATTACACTGGAGCACAGCAGAGCGCAGAAGTCCGCCGCATTGCAGGGAAAAGCACAGAGGTCGAAGACATCCAAATCTATCATGACATAACCAACCTAATCAAACATACCCGTACACAGCACAACGTGCCGGTACTGCTATTGCTCACCTTCCCAGAGCGAAGCAGAATGAACCAGAGCACAGAAGAAAGCAGAAGTCCGCCGCATTGCTCTGTATAGCAGAGAAGTCAATGTCACCCTATCCCGAAGTAGCGAAGCGTATCACAACCGAACGTAACCTAACTCAGCATAACGTACGGCGTTCACTATTTCTGGCCCTCCCAGAGCCAAGCAGAGCACGCTAGACCACATTAGAGTACAGAAAGCCACCGAATGTGAGTGTGTAGCACAAAAGACGAAGAGATCCTAACTTAAACTAGCGTAACCTAGCCTAACCTAAGGGGGTTCAGCATAATGTGCCGCAACCACACCTCCAGGACTCCCCTGAGCCAGGCAGAAAATAGAAGAGCACAGTTGATAACAGAAATCAACCGAATAACAGTGTATAGGGCGAAAGTCAATCCTATCCTGACCTAACTCAGCCTAACGTGCCGAGACCACTATTTCTGGCCTCTCCGGAGCCAAGAAGAATATACCAGAGCACAGTCGGGGGCAGAAATGAACCGTACTGCCGTGCAAAGCACAAAAGAGTAAGATATCCCGTCCTAACCGTTCATATCCTATCCTAACCAAACGTAGCATAACTCAACCTAACTTGCCGAGACGACTATGGCTGGCCTTCCCAGAGCCAAGTTGAAAATATCAGAGCGCTGCTGGGCGCAGAGATCCAAGAGATTGCAGACTATAGAACTAAAGTCAAAGCTATCATCTCATCGCCCAACCAATAGTGACATAGACAAAATAACCTAACCCAACCTAAACTGTCGCGACCACTGCTGGCACTCTCGGATAGAAGCCGAACACATTAGTGGAGAGTTGAACGCAGAAACCCATAGAATCGCAGAGTATATCAGTAAAGTCAAAGCTACCCAAATCTATCCCGTGCTAACACAACCAAACCAAACATAGCCTAACTCAATCTGTCGTGCCGAGACCGCTATTGCTGCCCTCCCCAGGGCAAAGCGGGACATTATAGTGCACATTTGATCTCAGGACTCCACTGAATAGCAGTGTACAGCACAAAAGTTAAAGCGACCCTGACCAGACTTTGCCTAACCCATCCTAACCGAACATAACACAACCCAGCATAACGCGCAGAGACCACTTTTCCTGACGTTCCCAGAGACAAGACGAAAGCATTAGGGCACTGTAGTTCGCAGAAATGCACCAAATAGGCGACCCTAGCGCTATGGCCGTA
This sequence comes from Eufriesea mexicana, assembly GCF_001483705.2. Lineage (NCBI taxonomy): Eukaryota > Metazoa > Arthropoda > Insecta > Hymenoptera > Apidae > Eufriesea > Eufriesea mexicana. Next base: position 3,852 of record NW_016911575.1, on the reverse strand, counting down.
GGTACATCTCCTAACCTAACCAATCGTAACATTAGCAAACGTAAATTAACTCAAACGATCTCGCAGGGACCACAACTCTTGGCCTCCGCAGAGCCAAGCAGGATGTACTAGAGCACAGTACAGCGCAGAAATGCACCATATATCAGTGTGCAGAGAGCAAGTTAATGCTACTTAAACCAAACTTAGCCTAACCCAACATAACCGAACGTTACCTGACACAACATAACGTGCCGAGGACTCTATTTATGGCTTTCCCGTTAGCACTAGATCTCTGTACGGCGCAGGAATCCACCTAATAGCAGACTATACCACTAAAATCAAGGCAATCCTCTCCTAACCTAACTAATCGTAACGTAACCGAACGTAATTGAACAAAACATAACGTGCCGTAACCGCTATTGCTGCCCTCCCCAGAGCGAAGCAGAAAGCATTAGTGGAGAGTAGAACTCAGTAATCCATAGAAACACAGTGTGTATCAGAATAGTGGAAGCTGCCCAAACATAACCAAACCGAACAGGACATGACCAAACACAGCCTAACTAAGCATACGCGACGAAACCTCAATTTCTGCCCTCCCCAGAGCCAAGCAGGACAAACTAGAACACAGTAGATTGCAGACGACCGCCAAAAACGGTGTATACGACGAATGTCGAAGCTATCCGAACATAGCCCATGCTTATATATCCTAACCAAACGTAGCCTAGCACAACCTAACGAGCCGAGGCCACTATTACAGTCCGAACCCGAGGCGAGCAGAGAACAGTGGAGCAATGTAGAGCGTAGTAATCCTCCGAATGTCGGTGTATAGCAAAAAGTTATGTCTATCCTTACCAAAAGTAGCCTACCTCAACTTAACCGGACGTAGCCTGACTCATCATATCGTGCCGAGGCCACGCTTGCTGGCCTTGCCAGAGACAAGCAGATAACATTAGAGCACTGTAGGGTGCAGGGAACTACATGGTTGCAGACTATGGCACTAAAGTCAAAGCTATCCTCTCGTGACCTAACCATACGTAACATAACCATACGTATCCAGACACAACCTAACGTGCAGCGACCGATACTGCTGGCCTACCCAGAGTCAAGCGGAACATATTCGTGGAATGTAGAGCACCGGAACCCATATAATCGCAGCGTATATCAGAAAAGTCAAAGCTACCCAAGCCTGACCCAAACCAACGGAACATAGCCAGACAGCCAGACACAACCTATCGTACCGTAACCGCTATTTTTTCCCACCCCAGAGACAAGCAGGACATACCAGATGACAGTAGAGCTCAGAAATCCATCGAATATCAGTGTATACCACGAAAGCCAGCGCAATCCATACCTAACCCAAACTAACATAACCCAACCGAACGAAGCGTAACACAACTGAATTTGCCGAGAGCACTATTGCTGGCCTCCCGACAGTCGAGCAGAGAGCAGTAGAGCAATGTAGAGCGTAGAAGTACTCCGACCAGCGGTGTATAGCACAAAAGTCAGAGCTATGCTCGCCTAACCTAGCCAAACGTAACACCAGCAGACGTAACGTAACCCAAAATGACGCGCCGCGACCGCTGCTGCTGGCCTCGCGAGAGCTAAGCAGATTATAGCAGAGCAATGCGGAACGCCGTAATCGTCCGAACAGCAGTATATGGCGCAAAAGTCGAAGCCACCCGCACCAAACAAATAAAAACCTGACCTAACCAAACGTAATGTATCTCAACCTAATGTGCGGCGACCACAGCTGCTGGCAGCCACGGGTCCAAGCAGATTAAAGTACAGCACAGTAGAGGGCGGGGATCCACCGAATTACCGTATATTGTACAAAACTCAAAGTTATGCTAACGTAACACATCGTAACCTAGCCTAACCAAACGTACTATATCTCAAGCTAACGTGCGGCGACCACTGCTGCTGGCCGCCCGATAGTCGAGCATAGTATAGTAGAGCAATGTGCAGCCCAGAAATCCACAGAATAGCAGTGTACCACAAAAGCAAAGCCACCTTGTCCTAACATAGCCAAACGTAACTTAACCAAACGCAACCAAACTCAGACTGACGTGCCGAGATCAATACTGCTGGCATCACATAGCCAAGCGGAACATACAAGAGCACAGCGGAGCGCAGAAATCCACCGAAGAGCAGCGTATAGCTCAAAAGTCAAAGCCTTTCTGACCAAACTTAACCAAACCTAACATAGAAAACGCAACCTACCTGAAAGAAACGTGCCTTGACCACTATTTCTGGCCCCTCCACGGACAAGCAGATGCTAGTGGAGCAGTGCAGAGCGCAGATATCGAACGAACAGCAGTGTATAGCACAAATGTCATAGCCATTCTGACGAAACATAACCTAGCCTCACATAGCCGAACATAACCTAACATAACCTAACGCGCCTATGCCAATATTCCTGTCCTCCCCAAGGGCAAGCAGAGCATATTAGGGAGCAGTACAGCGCAGAAATCCACCTCACTGTAGTGCACAGACAAAAGTCAGAGCTATCCCATCCTGACCTAGCCAAACCATACCAAACAATACGTAACATGGCACAACCTAACTCACCGCGACTGCTATTCCTGGCGTCCCCTGGGACTAGCGGATTGTGACAGCACAAAGTAGTGCGCAGAAGTCCGCATAAATGCAGTGCGTAGCACAAAAGTAATAGATATCCCAGCCTAACATAGCATAGCCTATCACAAGCGAACGTAATCTAACTTAACCAACATGCCGAGACCACTGTTGCCGGCATCGCCAGAGCAAAGCAGAGCATACTATATCGCAGTAGAGCGCAGAAATCAACCGATGCGCAGTGTACAGCACAACAGTCAAAGATATTCTCTCCTAACCTGGCCAAACGTAATACACCCAAACGTTATGTAACCTAACCAAGGGTGCAACGACCGCTATTTTTGGCCTCACGAGAGCCAAGCAGTGTATAGTAGAGCAATGTAGGGCGCAGGTATCCACTGAATAGCGGTGTGTTGCACAAAAGTCAAAGCTTGCATATCCTAACCTAATCGAACGTGACATAGCAGTGCGTAATCTAGCTCTTCCTTATCTGCCGAGAACACCATTACTGACCTACCCACAGACAAGCACAACGTACTAAAGCACAGTAGGGCGAAGGGATCCACCGGACTTCTGTGCACAGCACAAAAGCAGATGCCGCCAGAACCAAACTTAACCCAACCAAACCTAACCGAACGTAACCTAACCCAACCAAACGTGCCAGGACCGCTATTGCTGACCTCCCCAGAGACAAGTAGAGGCTAGTAGAGCAATTCAGAGCGCAGAAATCAACCGTAAAGCAGTGTATAGCACAAAAGTCATAGCTACCATACCCTAACCAGCTACACCCAACATAGCCGTGCGCAGCCTAGCTCAGCCTAACCTGCCGAGGCCACAGCTGCTGGCCTACCCAGGCCCTAGCGGAGAACAATAGATCAGTGTGGAGCGCAGGAATCCACCGAATAGCCGTGTATAGCATAAAAGTTAAAGGTATCCTATCCGAACTTATTGTAACCCATGCAAGCCAAGCGTAGCATATTTGAAACAAGCGTGCCGCGACCACAACTTCTCACCTCCCCAGAGGCAAGCAGAACATATTAGAGCACAGTAGAAAGCAAGAATCCACCGAATAGCAGTGTACAGCGCAAAAGTCGAAGCTATCCTATCCTATCCCGACCGCGTCGTACACAGCCATGCGCAGCATAACAAAACAAAACGCGCCGCGTCCAACATTCTTGGCGACCCCAGAGACAAGCAGAGTGTTACAGCGCACAGTAGTGCGAAGGAGTCCAGAGAATAGCAGTGTGCAGCACGAAAGTAAATGCTAACCCAACATAATAAAGCATAACCTAATCTGAC
>NW_016911574.1:0-619 GCF_001483705.2 Eufriesea mexicana | reverse complement strand
TTTCCAGACAGAATCCAGAGCATTGCAATGGCTATAGGACGCCAATAGAATCTTTCCTTCTTATTTGTGCGAGATAGTTATCTCTCCACGATATTAGACAAAAATTTCAATAAAATTGAGTTTTCCAGCCAGTTTCTACTGCATTGCAATGGCTATAGCACGCCATTAGAATCTTTCCTCCTTATTTATGCAAGAAAGATAGCTTAGCTCCCCACGATATTAATTGAAAATGTCAATAAAATTGAATTTTCCAACAACATTCTATATCATTGCAATGTTTATAGCATGCCAATAGAATCTCTCCTCCTTATTTATGCAAGACAGTTAGCTCACCACGATATTAGTCGAAACTGTCAATAAAATTGAATCTGCCAGGCACATTCTATATCATTGCAATGGTTATAGCACGCCAAACGTATCTTTCCTCATTATTTATGCAAGAAAGGCAGCGCACCACAACATTATTCGAAAATGTCAATAAAATTGAATTTTCCGGCCAGATTCTATAGCATTGCAATGGTTATACCTTGCCATCATAATCTTTCCCCCTTGTTTCTGCAAGAAAGTTAGCTCACCACGATATCAGTCGAAAATGTCAATAAAATTGAATTTTCCATCC
>NW_016911573.1:0-660 GCF_001483705.2 Eufriesea mexicana | reverse complement strand
GAATCCATAGAATCGCAGTGTATACCGCCATATTTAAAGTAGCCTATCCTAACCTAGTCAATCATACCTTAACAGAACGTAGCCTAGCTCAACCTATCATGACGAGACCGCTATTGCTGGATTCCTATAAGCAGAGTGCACTAAAGCACTCTAGAGCATGTAAATCCACCGAATTGCAGTTAATGGCACAAAAGCCGCGATATCCTAGCTTCACCTGACCAACCTAACCTAACCAAACGCCGTATAGCAAATCATGACGTGCCGCCACCACTGCTGTTGGCCTCCGCATAGCAAAGCAGAACGTAGTAGAGCACAGCAGGGCGCAGAAATCAACGGTATGCTATGTATACCTCTAAAGTCAAAGCTATTCTGTCCTAACATAGCCAAACGTGATATAACGAGGCGCAACATAATGCAACCTGACGTGTCTCGGCCATTGTTGCAGGCCCCCCAACGCCAAGCAGAACATATCAGAGGAGAGTGGGGCGCAGAAGTCCATGGAATGACGGTGTATGGCAGAAAAGTCAAAGGCACCCTAACCAGACCCAAACTAACCTAACCTAACCAAACGTAACAAAATTATAACTAACGTGCCGAGATCACAATTGCTGGCCCTCCAAGAGCCGAGCTGAATACATTAGAGCATAGAAGGGCGCAGAA
>NW_016911572.1:0-942 GCF_001483705.2 Eufriesea mexicana | reverse complement strand
AACATAACGTGCCGCGGACACAGTTTCTGGACTTTCCCAGATCCCAGCTGAAGACATTAGCTCAGATTGGCGGGCAGAAGTCCACCTAATATCAGACCAAAGCACTAAACACAAAGCTATCCACTCCGAACCTGGACAGTAGTAACATAAACGAGCGCTACCTATCTCAACCTAATGTGCCGCGAGCATTATTGCTGGCCCCCCAGAGGCAAGCACAGCACACTAGCGGAGTGTAGAACGCTGAAAACCATAGAACGGCAGTGCACAGCAGAAGAGTCAAAGCTTGTCAAACTTAAGACGAACAAACAGAACAGTACCAAACATAGCCTAGCACAAACTATCGTGTCGAGACCGCTGTTGCTGCCCCCTCCAGAGCCAAGCAGGACATGCTAGAGCACAGTAGAGCGAACAAGACCACCAAATAGCAGTGCGCAGCACAAAAGTTAAAGGTACCCTATCCAAACTCAGCCTAACCCAAACCTCACCGAATGAAACCTCTCCCAACATAACATGCTGAGTCCACTATTGCTAGCATTGCCGGAGCCAGGCTGAAGATATTAGAGCACAGCACGGCGCAGAAATCCGCCTGATAGCAGACTATAGCACTAAAGTCAAAGTTATCCTCTCCTAACATAGCCAATTTCGTAACATAACCAAACGTAATCCAACTCAACCTAACGTGCCGCTACCGTTATTACAGCCCTCCCTCATGCCAAGCAGGGCATACTAGACCACAGGAGAACGCAGAAATCCACCGAACAGCAGTATACCGCACAAAAGTGAAAGCTACACGGACCACACTGTGCCAAACCCAACATTACCGCACGTAACCTGACTCAACCTAACGTGCCGAGACCGCTGTTGCTGCCCCCCCCCCACTGCCAGGCAGGACAAACTAGAATACAGTAGAGAGCAGAAATGCAGCTGATAGCAGTGTGCAGC
>NW_016911571.1:0-243 GCF_001483705.2 Eufriesea mexicana | reverse complement strand
CGATATTAGTCGAAAATGACAATAAAATTGAATTTTCTGGCCAGATTCTACACCATTGCGATGTCTATAGCACGCTAAATGGTTCTATCCTCCATACTTATGTCAGGAAGCTAGCTCACCACGATAATAATGGAAAATGTCAATAAAATTGATCTTTCCAGCTCGATTCTGCAGCATTGAAATGGCTATAGCGCGCCAAAAGTATCTTGCCTCCTTACTTATGCAAGGAAGTTGGCACACCAC
>NW_016911570.1:0-574 GCF_001483705.2 Eufriesea mexicana | reverse complement strand
TGCGAGTACCAAAGCAATTCTAGGGTAATCAGAGTATAGAATGGTTATAGATGGGGATATATATAGATATATATATCTATAGAACTGACAGTTCGGAGCTTAGTACATAAACAATTAAAGCTCTGTAGCCCCTGGATAAGATTGTTCAACGAAGATATCCGTTTTGTAGCTTAGCATTTCTAAAATGACACAGTGAAGTTCCTTTATCCCTCGCTATATTAACAATTGAGAACGCAGTACTGAGTACCGCCATTATCGCAGTACTGTTGCCGTTGGACTACTTTCTTGACTGATAACGTAAATTCCATAGATGTACAGCAACCATCAGTGCATATTACGGTTGCGGCTTGAGTTATTACTAGCTCGCAGCACGGTACCTATTACATCCACCAATTTAGTAGCATAGCCGGTGAATACATATGTTCAATCATGATATATATGCTATAACAGTGCTAAAACGACAAAATACATATCCACCGACCCTCGAGGTATTGTAATTTCAAACACATCCCAGAGTACAGCCATCAACGCAGAAATGCAGACGTTGGGCTATTTTGTTGGCTGCTGATGGATG
>NW_016911569.1:6619-10642 GCF_001483705.2 Eufriesea mexicana | reverse complement strand
TTCATAACCTGTAATAACTCGATGAGTAGATCATCTAACGTTCTCAATCCAATGGTAGGTATAACCATCTACTTACCATAGAATAGGACTATAAAAAATTTATATACTGCAATAGTTTGACGGTTAGATCTAACGCTCTCGATTCAATGGTATGTATAGCCATCTACTTAACATAGAATTAGTCTATTAAAAATTCATAACCTGGCATAACTCGATGAATAGATCACCTAACGTTCTCAATCCAATGGTAGGTATAGCCATCAACTTAACATAGAATAAGTCTAACAAAAGTTCATAACCTGTTATAACTCGACGAATATAGCACCTTACGTTATCAATCCAATCATAGGTACAGCCATCTACTTACCATAGAGTAAATCTATTCAAAATCTATAACCTGCTATAATTTGATGAATAGATTACCTAACGTTCTCAAAGCAATGATAGGTAGAGCCACCTACCTACCATAGAATAAGTCAATTAAAAATTCATAACCTGTTATAACTCGATGAGTAGATCACTTAACGTTCTCAATCCAATGGTAGGTATAGCCATCTACTTACCATAGAATAAGTCTATTCAAAATCTATAACCTGCTATAGTTTGATGAATAGATCACATATTGTTCTCAATCCAATGGTAGGTATTGCCATCTACTTACAATAGAATAAGTCTGTTCAAAATCTATAACCTGCTATAGTTTGATGAATAGGTCACATAACGTCCTCAATCCAATGGTAGGTATAGCCTTCTTCTTAACATAGAATAAGTCTACTAAAAATTCATAACCTGTCATAACTCGAAGAATAGATCTCCTAACGTTCTCAATCCAATGGTAGGGATAGCCATCTACTTACCATAGGCTATGTCTATTCAAAATCTATAACCAGCCATAATTTCATGAATAGATCACTTAACGTCCTCAATCCAGTGGTAGGTACAGCCGTCTACTCACCATAGAATAGGTCTATCCAAAATCTATAACTTACAATAGCTTGAGGAATAGATCACCTAACGAAGAAGTCTATTCAAAATCTACAACCTGCTATAGTTTGATGAGTAGATCATCGAATAGATCACCTAACGAAGAAGTCTATTCAAAATCTACAACCTGCTATAGTTTGATGAGTAGATCATCGAATAGATCACCTAACGAAGAAGTCTATTCAAAATCTACAACCTGCTATAGTTTGATGAGTAGATCATCGAATAGATCACCTAACGAAGAAGTCTATTCAAAATCTACAACCTGCTATAGTTTGATGAGTAGATCATCGAATAGATCACCTAACGAAGAAGTCTATTCAAAATCTACAACCTGCTATAGTTTGATGAGTAGATCATCGAATAGATCACCTAACGAAGAAGTCTATTCAAAATCTACAACCTGCTATAGTTTGATGAGTAGATCATCGAATAGATCACCTAACGAAGAAGTCTATTCAAAATCTACAACCTGCTATAGTTTGATGAGTAGATCATCGAATAGATCACCTAACGAAGAAGTCTATTCAAAATCTACAACCTGCTATAGTTTGATGAGTAGATCATCGAATAGATCACCTAACGAAGAAGTCTATTCAAAATCTACAACCTGCTATAGTTTGATGAGTAGATCATCGAATAGATCACCTAACGAAGAAGTCTATTCAAAATCTACAACCTGCTATAGTTTGATGAGTAGATCATCGAATAGATCACCTAACGAAGAAGTCTATTCAAAATCTACAACCTGCTATAGTTTGATGAGTAGATCATCGAATAGATCACCTAACGAAGAAGTCTATTCAAAATCTACAACCTGCTATAGTTTGATGAGTAGATCATCGAATAGATCACCTAACGAAGAAGTCTATTCAAAATCTACAACCTGCTATAGTTTGATGAGTAGATCATCGAATAGATCACCTAACGAAGAAGTCTATTCAAAATCTACAACCTGCTATAGTTTGATGAGTAGATCATCGAATAGATCACCTAACGAAGAAGTCTATTCAAAATCTACAACCTGCTATAGTTTGATGAGTAGATCATCGAATAGATCACCTAACGAAGAAGTCTATTCAAAATCTACAACCTGCTATAGTTTGATGAGTAGATCATCGAATAGATCACCTAACGAAGAAGTCTATTCAAAATCTACAACCTGCTATAGTTTGATGAGTAGATCATCGAATAGATCACCTAACGAAGAAGTCTATTCAAAATCTACAACCTGCTATAGTTTGATGAGTAGATCATCGAATAGATCACCTAACGAAGAAGTCTATTCAAAATCTACAACCTGCTATAGTTTGATGAGTAGATCATCGAATAGATCACCTAACGAAGAAGTCTATTCAAAATCTACAACCTGCTATAGTTTGATGAGTAGATCATCGAATAGATCACCTAACGAAGAAGTCTATTCAAAATCTACAACCTGCTATAGTTTGATGAGTAGATCATCGAATAGATCACCTAACGAAGAAGTCTATTCAAAATCTACAACCTGCTATAGTTTGATGAGTAGATCATCGAATAGATCACCTAACGAAGAAGTCTATTCAAAATCTACAACCTGCTATAGTTTGATGAGTAGATCATCGAATAGATCACCTAACGAAGAAGTCTATTCAAAATCTACAACCTGCTATAGTTTGATGAGTAGATCATCGAATAGATCACCTAACGAAGAAGTCTATTCAAAATCTACAACCTGCTATAGTTTGATGAGTAGATCATCGAATAGATCACCTAACGAAGAAGTCTATTCAAAATCTACAACCTGCTATAGTTTGATGAGTAGATCATCGAATAGATCACCTAACGAAGAAGTCTATTCAAAATCTACAACCTGCTATAGTTTGATGAGTAGATCATCGAATAGATCACCTAACGAAGAAGTCTATTCAAAATCTACAACCTGCTATAGTTTGATGAGTAGATCATCGAATAGATCACCTAACGAAGAAGTCTATTCAAAATCTACAACCTGCTATAGTTTGATGAGTAGATCATCGAATAGATCACCTAACGAAGAAGTCTATTCAAAATCTACAACCTGCTATAGTTTGATGAGTAGATCATCGAATAGATCACCTAACGAAGAAGTCTATTCAAAATCTACAACCTGCTATAGTTTGATGAGTAGATCATCGAATAGATCACCTAACGAAGAAGTCTATTCAAAATCTACAACCTGCTATAGTTTGATGAGTAGATCATCGAATAGATCACCTAACGAAGAAGTCTATTCAAAATCTACAACCTGCTATAGTTTGATGAGTAGATCATCGAATAGATCACCTAACGAAGAAGTCTATTCAAAATCTACAACCTGCTATAGTTTGATGAGTAGATCATCGAATAGATCACCTAACGAAGAAGTCTATTCAAAATCTACAACCTGCTATAGTTTGATGAGTAGATCATCGAATAGATCACCTAACGAAGAAGTCTATTCAAAATCTACAACCTGCTATAGTTTGATGAGTAGATCATCGAATAGATCACCTAACCTTCTCAATCCAATGGTGGTTATAGCCATCTACTGAATATGGAATAAGTCGATTCAAAATCTATAACCAGCCATAATTTCATGAATAGATCACTTAACGATCTCAATCCAGTGGTAGGTACAGCCGTCTACTCACCATAGAATAGGTCTATCCAAAATCTATAACTTACAATAGCTTGATGAATAGATCACCTAACGTTCTCAGTGCAAAGATAGGTATATCCTCCTACTTACCATAGAATAAGTCAATTAAAAATTCATAACCTGTTATGACTCGATGAATAGATCACTTAACGATCTCCGTCCAGTGGTAGGTATAGCCATCTACATACCATAGAATAAGTCTATTCAAAATCTATAACCTGCTATAGTTTGATGAATAGATCACCTAACGTTCTCAATCCAGTGGTAGGTACAGCCACCTGCTTACCATAGAATAAGTCAATTAAAAATTCATAACCTGTTATGACTCGATGAATAGATCACTTAACGATCTCAATTCAGTGGTAGGTATAGCCATCTAC
>NW_016911569.1:3422-6570 GCF_001483705.2 Eufriesea mexicana | reverse complement strand
CTCAATCCAGTGGTAGGTATAGCCGTCTACTCACCATAGAATAGGTCTATCCAAAATCTATAACTTACTATAATTTTATGAATGGATCACCTAGCTTTCTCAATGCAATGACAGGTATACCCATCCACTTACCATAGAATAAGTCTATTAAAAATTCATAACATGTTGTGACTCGATGAATAGATCACTTAACGATCTGAATCCATTGGTAGGTATAGCCATCTACCTACCATAGAATACGTCTATTCAAAATCTATAACCTGCTATAGTTTGATGAATAGATCACCTAACGCTCTCAAATACAATGGTAGGTATTGCCGTCTACTTACAATAGAATAAGTCTATTCAAAATCTATAACCTGCTATAGTTTGATGAATAGATCACCAAACGTTCTCAATCCAATGGTAGGTATAGCCATCTTCTTAACATAGAATAAGTCTATTCAAAATCTATAACCTGCTATAATTTGATGAATAGATTAACTAACATTCTCAATCCAATGGTAAGTATAGCCATCTACTTACCATAGGAGAAGCCTATTCAAAATCTATAACATGCTATATATTGATGAATAGATCACCTAACCTTCTCAATCCAATGGCAGTTATAGCCATCAACTTAACATGGAATATGTCTATTCAAAATCTATAACCTGCTATAGTTTGATGAATAGATCATCTAACCTTCTCAATCCAATGGCAGTTATAGCCATCAACTTAACATGGAATATGTCTATTCAAAATCTATAACCTGCTATAGTTTGATGAATAGATCATCTAACGTTCTCAATCCAATCGTAAATATAGCCATCTACTTACCACAGAATAAGTCTATTCAAAATCTATAACCTGCTATAGTTTGCTGAATAGATCACCTAACGTTCTCAATTCAATGGTAGGTACAGCCACCTACTTACCAAAGGATAAGTCAATTAAAAATTAATAACCTGTTATAACTCGATGAATAGATCATCTAACGTTCTCAATCCAATCGTAAATATAGCCATCTACTTACCATAGTAGAAGTCTATTCAAAATCTATAACCTGCTATTGTTTGGTGAATAGATCACCTTACGTTCTGAATCCAATTCTAGCTATAGCATTCTACTTACCATAGAAAATGTCTATTAAAAATTCATAACCTGTAATAACTCGATGAGTAGATCATCTAACGTTCTCAATCCAATGGTAGGTATAGCCATCTACTTACCATAGAATAGGACTATAAAAAATTTATAAACTGCATTAGTTTGACGGTTAGATCTAACGTTCTCGATTCAATGGTATGTATAGCCATCTACTTAACATAGAATTAGTCTATTAAAAATTCATAACCTGGCATAACTCGATGAATAGATCACCTAACGTTCTCAATCCAATGGTAGGTATAGCCATCAACTTAACATAGAATAAGTCTAATAAAAATTTATAACCTGTTATAACTCGACGAATAGAGCACCTTGCGTTATCAATCCAATCATAGGTACAGCCATCTACTTACCATAGAGTAAATCTATTCAAAATCTATAACCTGCTATAATTTGATGAATAGATTACCTAACGTTCTCAAAGCAATGATAGGTAGAGCCTCCTACCTACCATAGAATAAGTCAATTAAAAATTCATAACCTGTTATAACTCGATGAGTAGATCACTTAACGTTCTCAATCCAATGGTAGGTATAGCCATCTACTTACCATAGAATAAGTCTATTCAAAATCTATAACCTGCTATAGTTTGATGAATAGATCACATATTGTTCTCAATCCAATGGTAGGTATTGCCATCTACTTACAATAGAATAAGTCTGTTCAAAATCTATAACCTGCTATAGTTTGATGAATAGGTCACATAACGTCCTCAATCCAATGGTAGGTATAGCCTTCTTCTTAACATAGAATAAGTCTACTAAAAATTCATAACCTGTCATAACTCGAAGAATAGATCTCCTAACGTTCTCAATCCAATGGTAGGGATAGCCATCTACTTACCATAGGCTATGTCTATTCAAAATCTATAACCAGCCATAATTTCATGAATAGATCACTTAACGTCCTCAATCCAGTGGTAGGTACAGCCGTCTACTCACCATAGAATAGGTCTATCCAAAATCTATAACTTACTATAATTTTATGAATGGATCACCTAGCTTTCTCAATGCAATGACAGGTATACCCATCCACTTACCATAGAATAAGTCTATTAAAAATTCATAACATGTTATAACTCGATGAATAGGTCACTTACCGTTCTCAATCCAATGGTAGGTATAGCCATCCACTTACCATAGGATAAGTCAATTCAAAATCAATAACCTGCTACAATTTAATAAATAGACCATCTAACGTTCTCAATTCAATTGTAGGTATAGCAATCTTCTTACCATAGAATAGGTCTATTCAACATCTATAGCTTACAATAGCTTGATGAATAGATCACCTAACGTTCGCAATGCAAAGATAGGTATAGCCACCTACTTACCATAGAATAAGTCAATTAAAAATTCAAAACCTGTCATGACTCGATGAATAGATCACTTAACGATCTCAATCCAGTGGTAGGTATAGCCATCTTCCTAACATAGAATACGTCTATTCAAAATCTATAGCCTGCTATAGTTTGATGAATAGATCACCTAACGTTCTCAAATCCAATGGTAGGTATTGCCATCTACTTACAATAGAATAAGTCTATTCAAAATCTATAACCCGCTATAGTTTGATGAATAGATCACCATACGTTCTCAATCCAATGGTAGGTATAGCCATCTTCTTAACATAGAATAAGTCTATTCAAAATCTATAACCTGCTATAATTTGATAATTAGATTAACTAACATTCTCAATCCAATGGTAAGTATAGCCATCTACTTACCATAGGATAAGCCTATTCAAAATCTATAACATGCTATATATTGATGAATAGATCACCTAACCTTCTCAATCCAATGGTAGGTATAGCCATCTTCTTAACATAGAATAAGTCTATTCAAAATCTATAACCTGCTATAATTTGATGAATAGATTAACTAACATTCTCAATCCAATGGTAAGTATAGCCATCTACTTACCATAGGATAAGCCTATTCAAAATCTATAACATGCTATATATTGATGAATAGATCACCTAACCTTCTCAATCCAATGG
>NW_016911569.1:0-1926 GCF_001483705.2 Eufriesea mexicana | reverse complement strand
GTCTATTCAAAATCGATAACCTGCTATAGTTTGATGAATATATCACATAACGTCCTCAATCAAATGGTAGGTATAGCCATCTCCTTAACATAGAATAAGTATATTAAAAATTCATAACCTGTCATAACTCGACGAATAGATCACCTAACGTTCTGAATCCAATGGTAGGTATAGCCATCTACTTGCCATAGGATATGTCTATTCAAAATCTATAACCTGCTATAGTTTGATGAATAGATCACCTAACGATGTCAATCCAATGGTAGGTATTGCCATCCACTTACCATAGAATAAGTCAATCAAAAATTCATAACCTGTTATAACTCGATGAGTAGATCACTTAACGTTCTCAATCTAATGGTAGGTATAGCCATCTACTTAACATAGAATAAGTCTATTAAAAATTCATAACCTCTTATAACTCGATGAATAGATCACCTAACGTTCTCAATCCAATGGTAGGTATAGCCATCTACTTACCATAGAATAAGTCTATTCAAAATCTATAACCTGCTATAGTTTGATGAATAGATCACATATTGTTCTCAATCCAATGGTAGGTATTGCCATCTACTTACAATAGAATAAGTCTGTTCAAAATCTATAACCTGCTATAGTTTGATGAATAGGTCACATAACGTCCTCAATCCAATGGTAGGTATAGCCTTCTTCTTAACATAGAATAAGTCTATTAAAAATTCATAACCTGTCATAACTCGAAGAATAGATCTCCTAACGTTCTCAATCCAATGGTAGGTATAGCCATCTACTTACCATAGGCTATGTCTATTCAAAATCTATAACCTGCCATAATTTCATGAATAGATCACCAAACGTTCTCAATCCAATGGTAGGTATAGCCATCTGCTTAACATAGGATAAGACTATTAAAAATTCATAACCTGTCATAACTCGATGAGTAGATCACTTAACGTTCTCAATCCAATGGTAGGTATAGCCATCTACTCACCATAGAATAGGTCTATTCAAAGTCTATAACCTGTTATCACTCGATGAATAGATCATCTAACGTCCTCAATCCAATGGTGGGTATAGCCATCTACTTACCATATAATAAGTCTATTCAAAATCTATAATCTGCTATAGTTTGATGAATAGATTACCTAACGTTCTCAATCCTTTGGTAAGTATAGCCATCTACTTACCATATAATAGGTCCATTCAAAGTCTATAACCTGCTATAGTTTGATGAATATATCACCTAATGTTCTCAATCCAATGGTAGGTATAGCCACCTACTTACCAGAGAATAAGTCTATTAAAAATTCATAACCTGTTATAACTCGATGAATATGTCATCTGACGTTCTCAATCCAATGGTAGGTATATCCATCTACTTACCATAGAATAAGTCTTTTCAAAAGGTATGACCTGCTATAGCGTGATGAATAGATCATCTAACGTTCTCAATGCAATGATAAATATAGCCATCTTCTTACCATAGAATAAGTCTATACAAAATTTATAACCTGCTATAGTTTCATGAATAGATCACCTAACGTTCTCAATTCAATGATAGGTATAGAAATATACTTACCATAGAATAAGTCTATTCAACATATATAACTGCTATAGTTTGATGATTAGATCACCTAACGTTCTCAATCCAGTGGTAGGTATAGCCATCTTCTTACCATAGAATAAGTCTATTCAAAATGTATAACCTGCTATAGTTTGGTGAATAGATCCCCAAACGTTCTCAATCCAATGGTAGGTATAGCCATCTACTTAGCATAGGATAAGTCTATTAAAAATTCATAACCTTTTATAACTCGATGAATGGATCACCTAACGTTCTCAATTCAATGGTAGGTATAACCATCTACTTATCATAGTATAAGCCTGTTCAAAATCTATAACCTGCTATAATTTGATGAACAGATCACCTAACGTTCTCAATCCAAT
>NW_016911568.1:0-641 GCF_001483705.2 Eufriesea mexicana | reverse complement strand
TGTATGGATGCATGTACTTATGAATGTATGGATGGATGGAGGGATGAATGTGTGGATGGGAGTTCGTATGGGTTGATGTATGTATGGGTGGATGTATGTATGTTTGTGTATATGGATGTGTGGAAGAATGGATGTACGGATGTACGTATGGATATATGCATCGATGTCTGTACGGGTGTATGTATGGTGTGGATGTATGAATGGATATATGGGTGGATGTGTGGATGGATGGATGGATGGTTGGATTGAATGGTTGATGGATGGATGGATGGATGGATGGATTATGGATGTATGTATGTATGCGTGTTTGTATGGACGAATGTGTGGATGTACGCGTGCATGGATGTACGGAGTTGTGGATGTATGGACGCATGGATGCATGGATGTATGGATGTATTGATTTATGGTTGAATGAATGTATGGATGTAAGTATGTATGGTTGTATGGACGGTTAGATGGGTGGATGAGTGGGTGGATGGATGGACGTTTTCGTGGCAGGACGAATGATTGGATGGACGGAATTATGGTTGGGTGAATGTATGGATGGACGGATGAATGGATGGTTGGTTGTACGCATCGATGTATGGATGGATGGATGTATGATTGTATGAGTGGACGTGTGTATGAATATGTGAATGTAT
>NW_016911567.1:0-1112 GCF_001483705.2 Eufriesea mexicana | reverse complement strand
CAGGCAGAATACACTAGAGAAGAGAAAAGCGCAGAAGCCCGCCGCATTGAGGTGTGTAGCACAAAAGACAAAGACTCTTATTCCTTACCTGAGCTAACCTAAACAAACCAATCATAGGCTAACTCAATGTAACGAGCCGAGACCGCAATTACTGGTATCTTGGTATCTCCAGAGACAAGCGGATCATACGAGACCTCATTGGATCGCAGAGATCCACCGAATGACAGTGTGCAGCACAGTATCAGAGTCGAAGCTACCCTGTCCAGGCCTAACCAATCCTGACATATCCAAATGTGACACAAATCAACCTAACGTGCCGCCACCCCAACCTCCTCCACAAGGCGAAGCATAACATACTAGAGGCAGTAGAGCAGAGGAGCGAGCCGCACTCTAGTGTACAACTTAAAAGCCAATGATGTCCAAACATAACCAGAACAGACCTACACCATCGAAACGAAGCATAACTCATAATAACGTGCCGAAACCGATACCGCAAACATCCCCAGAGACAAGTCGAAACTATCAGAGCACATTAGAGAGCAGAAATCGACCGTATGGCAGTGTATAACACAAAAGTCAAAGCCATCCTGTCCTAACCTGAGCAAACATGGCGTAACGAAACGTAACATGACTCAGCCATGCGTGACGATATATTTATTGCTGCCCTCCCCGGAGCCAAGCAGAGCTTGTTAGAGTACAGTAAATGCAGAGGTCCATGGAATGGCAGTGTATAGCGCAAAAGTCATAGCTACCCTTTTCTAACATAACAAATCGTCACATAACCAAACGTGAAGTAACTCAACCCAACGTGCCAAGACCACTATTGGTAGCCTCCGCAGTGCCAAGCAGGACATACTAGAGGAGAGTAAAGAGAAGAAATCCGTAGAACCGCAGTTTATAGGTGAAAGGTCAGTGCCATCCGGACCTAACCCAAACTGACGAACCTAACCAAAGGTAGCCTAACTCAAAACAACGTGCCGCAACCACTATTTCTGCCCTGCCCACTGCCAAGCAGAATATAGTAAAGCATTGTAGAGCGTTGGAATCGTCCTAACAATGTACAGCACGAAGGTAAAGGCTACCGTAACCGAACGTAACCAATCCCAACCTAA
>NW_016911566.1:0-7820 GCF_001483705.2 Eufriesea mexicana | reverse complement strand
ATAGCTTCGACTTTGCTGCTATACATTGCCATACGTTGGACACCTGCGCGCTACTCTGCTCTAATATGTTCTGCTTGGCGCCGTGGAGGCCAGCAACAGTGGACCTGACGTGGTAATTTGTGTTACCTCACGTTTGGTTAGGTTAGGTTAGGTCAATTTAAGTAAGGATATACTTCACTTTTGTGCCTTACACATCCATGCGGCGGATTTCTGCGCTCTACTGTGCTCTAGCTTATTCTGTTTGGCGCTTGAAAGGTCAGTAATAGCTGTCTAGGTACGTTAGGTTGAGCTACGTTACGTATGGTTTGTTGCGCTTGGCTATGTTAGGAGAGTGTAACCTAGCATTTTGTGTTGTACACTGCTACTCGGTTGATTTCTGCGCTCTTCATTGCTCTACTCTACTCTGCTCAACTCTGGGGTGGCCAGTTATAGCAGTCGTGCCCCGACGCGCTGTGATATGTTACGTTTGACTATGTCACGATTTGTTACGTTAGTATAGGGTAACTATGACTTTTGAGTTATACACCGCGATTCGGCGAATCTTTGAACGCTACTCTCCTCTACTATGTTCTGCTTGGCTCTGGGGATGCCAGTCAAAGTGGTCGCGGCAAGTTATGATGTGTTAGGTTATGTTCGGCTATGTTACGGTTGCTTAGGTAAGGACAGGGCTGCTTTGACTTTTGTGCTGAACTCCGCCATTTGGTTCATTTTTGCTCTCCACTCTGCTCTAATATGCCCTGCTCGTCTCCGTTGAGGCCAGAAAAATGGCCCTCGGCGCGTTATGCTGAGTCCGGTTACGTTTGGTTACTGTGCGTTTAGTCGGGTTTGGAGCGGATAACATCGACTTTTGTGCTATACACTGCTATTCGGTGGATTTCTGTGCTGTACGATGATCTAATATGCTCCGCTTGGCTCTGGAGAGGACAGCAACTGTGGTCTCGGCTCGTTACATTTAGTTACCCTACGTTTGGACAGTTTCGGTTATGCCAGGTTAGGTTAGGTAATTAATGACTTTTCTGCCATGCACTGCTATTTTCTGGCTTCGTTCGCGCTACTTTGCTCTAGTATTTTCTGCTTGGCCCTGGGGAGGCCTGCAGTAGTGGTCTCCGCACCTTGGGTGAAGTAAGTTTGCGGTTGATAATATTGCGCTTGGACATGTTATGAGAGGATAGAACTGTCTTTTGCGCTATACACTGCTCATCGGTGGATTTCTGCGCTCTACTGTGCTCTAGTATATTCTGCTTGGCTTTGTGGAGGCGAGAAATAGCGGTCGCGGGATGTTACGTTGAGTTACGTTACGTTTGGTTGTGTTACTTTAGGCTTTGTTAGGATAGGACGGCTTTGACTTTTGTACCATACAGTGCAATGCGGCGGATTTCTGCGCTCTACTGTGCCCTAGTATATTCTGCTTGGCTTTGGGGAGGCCAGAAATAGTGGACTCATCACGTTAAGTTGTGTCACTCTACGTCTGCTTAGGTTAGTTAGGGTCAGGTTAGGTCACGATATGTTTGACTTTTGTGCTGTACTAAAGAATGTGGTATACTTCTGCGCTCTGCTGCGCTCTAGTATGTTCTGCTCGAATCTGGGGATGCCAGCAATAGAGGTCGCAGTACGTTAGGTTGTGTCACTATACGTTTGGTTATGTTAAGGTTGGATATAGGAGGAGAGGAGAGCTTTGACTTTTATGCTATACACTGCTACTCGGTTGATTCCGGCCCCCTTGTGCGCTGTTGTATGTTCTGTTTGTCTCTGTGGAGGCCAGCAATGATGTTCTGGGAAACTTATTTTGAGATATGATACGATTTGTTAGGTTAGGTTTGTTCATATATGGTGAGATTAGCTCTGACTTTCGTGCTGTTCACTGCAATGCCGTGGATTTCTGCTTTCTGTTGTGCTATAGTATACTCTGCTTGCCTCTGACGAAGCCATCAATGGTGAGAACGGCATGTTAGATATAGATATGTTACATATGCTTAAGTTTCGTTTGGCTATGTTAGGATTGGATAGCCTTGACTTTAGCGCTATACATTACTATTCAGTGGATTTTTGTTTTCAACAATGCTCTAATATGACCTGCATGGATCTGGGGAGGCCAGCAATAGTTGTCTCGGCACGATAGGTTGAGCTATACTATGTTCGTTTATGTTACGTTTGGCGAGGTTAGGATGTGATGGTATTGACTTTTGTGCTGTACACAACTTTTCACGGATTTCTACGGTCTACTGTATTCTGATATTTTCTGCTTGGCTCTGGGGAGGCCTAGAATAGCAGTCTCGGCAGGTTAGGTTGGTATATGTTGCGTTTGGTTGGGTTAGGTTATGTCCTGTTTGATTAGGGTATCCTCGTCTTTTGTGCTATTCACTGCTGTGCGGCGGATTTCTGTGCACTACTGCGCTCTAGTACTTTCTGCTTGTTTCTGTGGAGGCCAGCAACAGTGGTTAGGATACGTGTGGATATGTTATGTTTGGCTACGTCAGGATAGGCTACTTTGACTTTTGTGCTGTTCACTGCTTTTTCGTGGATTTCTGCGCACTAATGTGATCTAATATGCCCTGCTTGACTCTGGGCAGGCCAGTATTATAGATCTCACCACGCTGCGTTTAGTTACGCTACGTTTGGGGAGGTTAGGTAAGGACAGGTTATGTCAGGACATGTTTATCCTTTCTGCTGTGCACCGCATTGCGGCCGATTTCTGCGCTCAGCCGTGCTGTAGTATATTCTGCTTGGCTCTTGTGTGGCCAGCAATACTGGTCTCGGCACGTCAGTGTGAGTTATGCTACGTTTGGTTATGTTACGTTTCATGAGGTTAGGATACGATAGTTCAGTCTTCCGTGCTATAAAGGGCCATCGGGTGATTTCTGCGTTCTACTGTATTCTAATATTTTCTGCTTGCCTCTGGGGAGGCCAGAAATACTAGTCTCGGCAAGTTAAGGTGAGTTAGGTTTCGTTTCGTTAGGTTAGGTTGGGAAGGTTCAGTTAGGATTTCTTTGACTTTTGCGTTATACCCTGCTTTTCGGTGGACGTCTCCGGTCTGCATTGCTCCACTATACTCTGCTCCACTCTGGTGCTGCGAGCAATGGAGGTCGCGAAACGCCAGTTAAAGATAGGTTACGTTTGGTTGGGTTAAGTTAGGCACAGTTTGGTCAGGAGGGCTTTAACTTTAGTGCTATTGACTGCAATTCGGTGCACTTCTGCGATCTGCTCTGCTTCAGTACATTCTGCGTGTCAATGTGGAGGCCGGCAAATGTGTTCTCGTCATGCTATATTAAGTCAGGTTACGTTCGGTTGTGTTACGTTTAGTGTGTTTGGGATAGGATAGTTTAGACTTAAGTGCTATACACAGCCATCCGCAGATTCCTGCGCTCTACTGTGTTCTAATCACCCCTGCTTGGCTCTGGGGATGCCAACAATAGTGTTCTCGGCGCGGTAGGTTTAGTAAGGTTGCGTATACTCATATTACTTTTGGCAAGGCTCGGATACTATAGCCTGGACTTTTGTACTATACACAACTATTCTTTGGAATGCTCCTTTCTACTATACTCTAACATGTTCAACTTGGCTCTGGGCAGGCCAGCCATATTGGACATGTCACGTTATGTTGAGTTACGCTACGTACGGGTATGTTACATTAGGCCAGGTTAGGTCAGGATACGTTCGACTTTTGTGCTATACACTGCAATTCTGTGGACTGCTGCGCTGCGCTTTGCTGTAGTATATTCTGCTTGGCCCTGTGTAGGCCAGCAATAGTGGTCTCGGCAAGTTACGTTGAGTTATGCTACGTATGGATACGTTACGTTTGGTGAGGTTAGGAGAGGATAGCTTAGACTTTTGTGCTATTCACTGATATGAGGGTTGATTTCTGCTTCCTACAGTGCTATAATATATTCTGTTTGGCTTTGGGGTGGCCAGAAACATTTTGCACGTCTCGTTATGTTAAGTTACGCTAGGTTTGTACAGGCTAGGCTAGGTCACGTTAGGTCGGGATACGTTTGACTTTTGTGCTATACACTGCAATGCCGTGGATTTCTGTGCTCTGCTGTGCTGTGGAATTTTCTGCTTGGCCCTGGGGAGGCCAGCAACGGTGGTCTCGGGACATGGGGTTGAGTTGTAATACGCATGGCTATTTAACGTTTTGCGAGGTTAGGATGTGATAGCACGTGCTTTTGTGCCTTCAATGCTGCCGGCGGTATTCTGCTCTCTTCTTTGTTCGTATACTTTCTGCTTGCCTCTGGGGGAGGAGGCAGCGTTAGTGGCTTCGGCACGTAGGGCTGGAATATGTCACGTTTGGTTAGATTAGGTTTGGTTATGCTCGGTCAGGATATCTTCGACTTTCGTGCTATACACAGCTATTCGGGTGATTTCTGCGCTCGACTCTCTCTACTTTATTGTGCTTGGCCCTGTATAGACCAGCAATAGCGATCGCTGCACTTTACGTTGTGCTATGTTACGTTCGGTTATGGTAGGGTTGGATATATAAGGATCGGTTAGCGTTGACTTTTGTGCTATAAACTGCTATTCGGTGGATTTCAGCTATCTTGTGAGCTCTAGTATGTTCTATTGGTCTCTGCGAGAACAGCAATAATTGTCTCGGCACATTATGTTGAGATGAGGTACGATTGGTTGTGTTACGTTAGGTCGGATAAGGTTTGGATATTTTTGGCCTTATGGCCGTACACTGCAATGCGGTGCATTTCTGCTCTCCACTATGCTCGAGTACATTCCCCTCGCCTCTGTGGGTGACAGCAATAGTGGACTGGTCATGTTAGTTTGGAATATGACACGTTTGGTTATGTTACGTTCGGTGAGGATAGGATATGATTGTTTAGACTTCCGTGCTATAAACTTCTATCCTCCATCTTCTGCTCTCTACTGCGTTCTATTATTTTCTGCTTTGCTCTGGTGAGGACGGCAATAGTGGTCTCGGCTCGTTAGGTCTTTTCAGGCTACGTTTCCATATCGCAAGTTTGGTCAGGTTGGGACATAGTAGCTATGAATTTTGTGCCACTCATTGCTATTCGGCCGACTTCTGCGCTCTACTGCGCTCTAGTATGTCCTGCTTGGCTTTGTGGTGGCCAGTAATAGTGGTCTAGGCACGTTAGGTTGAGTTATGTTACGTTTCGCTATGGTAGGCTAGGAAGGCTTGGTTAGGTTTTGTTTGTCCTTTGTGCAATACACTGTCATCCTGTGGATTTCTGCTCTCTACTGTGCTCTATCATCTTCTGTCCGGCACCGGGGATGCCAGGAATATTGGTTTGGTTAGGTTAGTCCAAGTTGGGTTAGTATGTCTTCCACTTTTGTGATATGCACTGCAATGCTGTGGATGCTCCCGCTCTATTGCGTTCTAGCATATCCTGCTTGGCTCTGTACATGCCAGCAGCAGCACGTTGTGTTCAGCAAGGTTACGTTCGGGTATGCTTGGTTTGCTTGGGTTTGGCTAAGGTTGCTTTGACTTATGAGCTATTCACTTCTATTCGGCAGACTTCTGCGCTTTACATTTCTCCATTATTCTCTGCTCCACCCTTGCGAGGCCAGCAATAGTGATCGTGGCAAGTTGGTTTGAGATTTGCTACGTTTGGTTAGGTTACGTTTGCTTGCGTTAAGTTTGGACAGCTTTGACCCTTCTGTTATACATTGCGATCCTACGGCTTTCTGCGATCTACTCTCCTGTAATGTGTTCCGCGCGTCTCTGAGGAGATCGGCAATAGAGGTCTCGGCACGTTAATCTGAGTCACGTTGTGTTAGGGTATGTTAGGTCGCCTGACACTCGTGAGGCCAGCAATAGTGGTCGTGGCACATTACGTTAAGTTACATTACGTTTGGGTTGGTTAGGTTACGTGGCGTTAGGTTACGATAGCTTCGACTTTTGTGCTACACACTGCTATTCGGTGGATTTCTGCGCACCGCTGTGATCTAATATACCATGCTTTGCTCTGAGGAATCCAGAAATGGTTACAGCGGCGAGTTAGGTTTTGTTAGACTACGTTTGGCTAAGTTATGTTTGTTTGGGTAATGTATGGATGGCTTTTACTTTCCTACTATAAACTGCGATTCTATGGATTTCTGCGCTCTACTCTCCCCTAATATATTCTGTTTGGCTCTCAGGAGGGCAGAAATATAGGTCTCGGCACGTTTGGCTGAGTTGCGTTACGTCCGCTTATGTTACGTTTGGATATGTTTGGATAGGATAGCTTTAACTTTTGTGCCGTACGCTGCTCTACGACGCATTTCTGCGATCTACTGTGCCGTAATTTGCTCTGCTTGGCGCTGGGTATGCCAGCAATGTTGTTCTCGATCCTTCGGTTGAGTTAGGTTGCGTTTTATTCGGTCACGCTTGGTCAGGTAAGTACAGGGTAGCTTCGATTTTTGTGCTACACACTGCTACTAGGTTGATTTCTGCGCACCACTGTCATCTTATATTCCCGGCCTTGCTCTGGGAATTCCAGAAATAGTGGCCGCGGCGCGTTAGGTTGCGTCATGTTACGTTTGGTTAGGTCTCGTTTCGTAAGGTTTGGATAGGATAACTTCGACTTTTGAGTTATAAACTACTATTGGTTGGAATTCTGCGGTATACATTGCTCTAGTATACTCTGCTCGACTCTGGGGAGGCCAGCTATTGTGTTCTCGGTAAGTTATGTTCTGTTAGGCTACATACCGTTGGTTTAAGTTAGGACAGGTTACGTTGGGATACCTTTGACTTTTGTGCTATACACCGCAATGCGGACAACTGCGCTCCACTGTACCCTAGTGTGTTCTTTTTGGCTCTGGGGATGCAGGAAATAGTGGCCTCGGCGTGTAAGGTTGGGTCAAGCAACGTTCGGTTATGTTACGTCTAAGTTAGGACATGGGTACCTTCGACCATTGTGTTATGCACTGCGACTCTATGAACTTCTGCGCTCTACTCCCCTCTAAGATGCTCTGCTTTCCGCTGAGGAGGGCAGTAATAGTGGTCTCGGTACGTTAGGTGAAGTTGGGTTACGTTTGGCTGCGTTACGTTTGGTTAGGTGTGGTCAGGATAGCTTCAACCTTTGTCGTATACACTGTTATTCGTTCGATATCTGCGCTCAGCATTGCTCTACTATCCTTTGCTGGCCTCTTGGGAGGCCGGCGGTAGTGCTCTCGGCACGTTAGGCGGAGTTACGTTGCGTTTGTTTATGTTACGTTTGGATAGGTTAGAATAGGATATCCTTGACTTTTGTGCTACACACAAAATTGTGATCTGATGAGTTCATCTTGGCTCTGGGAAGGAAAGGAAAGGAATAGTGGTCTTGGCACGTTATGCTGCGTTCGGCAGCGTTTGGTTGGGTTAGGTTAGGCCAGGTCAGGTTGGGATATCCTTGACCCTAGCGGCATAAACTGAAACGCAGCCGATGTCTGTGATCTGCTGCGCTGTGGTATATTCCACTTGGCTATGGGAGAGACAGCAATAGAAGTATCGGCAAGTTAAGTTGAGTTATGTTTCGATTGGCTAGGTTAGGAGGGGATATCTATGACTTTTGCGCTATACACAGCTTTTCGGCGGACTTCTGCACACCACTGTGCTCTAATTCGTTCAGATTGGCTCTGGGAGGGAGAACAATAATGGTATCGGCACGTTACGTTGAGTTAGGTTATGTTTGGTTAGGTTAGGTTAGGTCTGGTGAGGATATCTCTGACTTTTGGGAGGTTCACTGCAGTGCAGTTGACTTCTGCGCTCTATTGTTCTCTAGTATATTCTGCTTGGCTCAGCGTAGGCCAGAAATTCTGGTCTCGGAAAGTTAGGATGAGTTAGGTTACGTTTGGCTATTTTACGGTTGGCTTGGTTACGAGGTTATAGCTTCGTC
>NW_016911565.1:60770-63643 GCF_001483705.2 Eufriesea mexicana | reverse complement strand
GGATTACTGCACTCCGCTCCGCTCTAGTGTATTCTGCTTGGTTCTGGGGAGAAAAGAAATTGTCGTCTCGACGCGTTAGGTTTACTTAGGCTACCTTCGGTTATGTTAAGTTTGGCTATGTTGGGATGGTGTAGCTTCGACTATTGCACTATGTACAGCGATTCCATGAACTTCTGCGATCTACTTTCCTCTAATAAGTTCTGCGCAGCTCCAAGGAGGGCAGCAATATTGGTCTCGGCACGTCAGGAAGGGTAACGTTACTTTGGATTACGTTACGTTTGGTTAGGTTATGGTAGGATAGCCTTGACTTTCGTGTTACACAGTGCTATATGGTGGACTTCTTCGCCCTGCTGCACTGTAGTATATTCTGTCTGACTGTGGGGAAGCCAGCAAAGGCGGTCCAGGCACGTTATGTCGAGTTTGGTCACGCATGGCTATACTATGTTTGGCTGTGTTAGCCTGGGATAGCTGCGACTTTTGCGCTGTACACCGCTATTCGTTGAATTTCGGCGCTCTACTCTCCTCTAATAACTTCTGCATGACTCTGAAGAGGCCAGCAATAGTTTCCTAGGCACGTTAGGTTTGGTTACGATTAGTTCGGTTATGTTACGCTTGGCTAGGTTAGGATATGATATCCTTGACTTTTGTGCTATACGCTGCTATTAGGTGGATTTCTGCGCTCTTCGTTGCTCTACTATGCTCTACTCGGCTTTGGGGAAGCCAGCAATGGCGGCCGTGGCAGGACATGCTTAGTTTGGTTACACTTGGTTAGATTAGGCTGGGTTTGGTTTTATCAGGGTAGCCTTCACTTTTGTGATATGCACTGCAATGCGGTTGATTACTGAGAACTACTGTGTTCCAGTATGTAATGCTTGGCGCTGCGGAGGGCATCAATAGCGGTGTCGGCACGTCAGGTTGAGTCAGTGTACGTTTGGTTATACCCTGTTTGTTTGGTTTGGCGTAGGTAGCTTTGACTTCTCTTATATACACAGCGATTAAATGGATTTCTGCTTTCCACTTTCCTCTAATATTTGCCGCTTGACTCTGGGTAGGTCAGCAATTGTGGTCGCGGCACGGTAGGTTGAGTTACGATACGTTTTGTTATGACACGGTTGGTTAGGTTACGGGTGGATAACTTTGACTTTAGTGCCATTCTCTGCTGTCGGGTGGATTTCTGACCCCTATAGTGCTTTAATTCTTTCAGCATGGTTCTAGAAAGGCCAGCAATATTTATCTCGGCACAAAACGTCGTGTAACGTTATGTTCGGGTAGGTTAGATTGGGATGTGTTTGATCGGGATAGCTTTAACTTTTGCGATGTACACCGCTAATCGGTGGTTTTCTGCTATCTACTGCGCTCTAGTATGTCGTGCTTTGAACTGGGGAGGACAGAAATAGTGGTCAATGCACTTCAGGGTGGGTTAGGGTACGTTCGGTTATGTTACGGTTCTCTAGGTTAGGAGGGGATAGCTATGCCTTTAGCGCTACAGTCTACTATTTGTAGGACTTCTGCACACTACACTGTTCTAATATTTTGAGCTTCGCTCTCTCAAAACCAGCGACTGTGGTCGCGGTTTTTTATGATGTGTCAAGCTAGACTCGCTTAGGTATGGTCGTGCAAAGTTTGGTCAGGGTAGCTTTAACTTCTGTGCTGTACACTGCTATCTCGTTCACTTCTGCGCTATACTGTGCTCTGGTATATCCTGCTTGACTCTGGTGAGGCAGAAATAGCCGTCTCGGCACATTAGGTTGCGTTATGTTACGTTTGGCTATGTTACTGTTGGTCAGGTTGGGAGAGAATATCTTTTGCTTCAGTGCTATATACTGCTATTAGGTGGGTATCTGCTCCCTACAGTGCTATAGCATTTTCAGCCTGGCTCTGGGAAGGCTAGCAATAGTGGTCGCGACACGTTAGGTTTGGTTATGTTACGGTTGGCTATGTCTGTAGAGGATAGCCTTGACTTTAGTTCGATGGTCTGCTAGTAGGCAGTTTTCTGCTTCCTACAGTGCTTTAATATTTCCAGTTTGGCTCTGGAAAGGCCAGCAATAGTGGTCTCGGCACATTTCGTTGAGCAACTTTACGTACGGATAGGTAAGTTTAGAATAAGTTTGGTCGCGATAGTTTTAACTTTTGTGCTTTACACCGCTCTTTGGTGGATTTCTGCGCTCTACTGCGCTCTAGTATGTCCTGCTTGGCTCTGAGGAGACCAGTAATTGTGGTCGTGTCACGTCAGCGAAAGTGAGGATACGTTCGGTTATGTTACAATTCTGTAGGTTACGAGTGAATAGCTATGCCTTTAGTGCTATAGTCTGCTATTAGGTGGATTTCGGGGACCTAGAGTGCTGTAATAATTGTTGCTTGGCACTGGCATTCCCAGAAATAGTGTTCTCGGCATATTATGTTGAGTCAGCTCACGTTCGGTTAGGCTGGGTCCGGCTACGTTTGGTCAGGGCAGCTTTAAATTTTGCGCTATGCACAGCTATTCGGCGGATTTCTGCGATAAACTGTGCCCTGGCATGTCTTGCTTGGCTCAGGGAAGGCCAGCAATGGTGGCCTCAGCGCGTGATTTGTCAGGTTGCGTTCGGTTAGGCTTGGTTAATCTAATTTTGATTAAGATTGCTTAAACTTTTGTGCTACACACTGCTTTTCGGTGAATTTCTGCGCTCCACTGTGCTCTAGTATGTCCTGCTTGGCTCTGGGGAGTGCAGCAATCTCTGTCTCGGCACGTTAGTTTGAGTTACGCTATGTTTGCTTAAGTTCCGTTGGTTTGGGATAGGCCTTGTAGCACAGACTTATCTGATATACACAGCGATTCAAAGGATTTCTGCGATCTCCACTCCACTATTGTTCTCGGCTCGACTCGGGGGGGGGGG
>NW_016911565.1:24724-59601 GCF_001483705.2 Eufriesea mexicana | reverse complement strand
TCTCGGCACGTTAGGTTGAGGTACGTTAGGTTTTGTTACGTCTGATTTGGTATGGCTTGGATAGGATGGCTTCGACTTTTGACCTATACATTGCTATTCGGACCATTTCAGCATTCTACATTGCTCTGCTATACTCTGCTCAGCCCTAGCGAGGCCAACAACATCTTTCGTGACACGACAGCCTGCATTACGATGCGTCTGCTTATGTTACGTTTGGTTAAGTTAGGGTGGGGTAGCTTCGACATTTGTGTTGAAACTGCCTTTCTGTGGATTAGTGCGCGCTGCATTGCTCTACTATACTCTGTCCGACTCTGGGGAGGACAGTAATAGTTGTCTCGACGTGTCAGGTTGTGCAAGCCTACATTCGGTTAGGGCATGCTTGCTTGGGTTTGGGTATGGTAGCTTCGACTTTCGTGGTGTAAATTGTTGTTGAGTGGGATTGTGCGCTCTACTGTGCCCTACCATGTTCTGCTTTGCTCTGCGGATGCCAGCAATGATGGTCTCGGCACGTTAGTATGGTATAGATAGCGCTTGACTATGTTACGTTTGGTCAGGTTAGGAGAGGATAGCTATGAGTTTTGTGCAATACACGGCTATTCAGTGGCTTCCGGCGCTCTACATTGCTCTACTATACTCTGCGAAACCCTGGTGAGGCCAGAAATAGTGGTCGCGGCACGTAACGTTGAGTTTGGCGTCGCTAGATTAGGTTATGTTAGATTGGGCTGGTTTCGGATATCCTTGACTTTTCTGCTGTACACTGCGATTCTATGGATCTCTGCGCCCTACTCTCCTCCAACATGTCCTGCATGGCTCAGGGAGGCCTGCAATATTGCTCTCGGCACGTTAGGCTGAGTTGGGTACGTTCGGTTGTGTTACGTTTGGTTTGGTTAGCATAGGATGATATTGACTTTTGTGCTATACACTGCGATTCGGCGGATTTCTGCACTCTTCATTGTTCGAATCCACTCCTCTTCCCTCTAGAGGGGCATGCAATAGCGGTCGTGGCACGGTAGTCTGATTTATGTTACGTTCGATCGGTTAGTGAAGGACTAGTTATGTTAGGATATCTTTGACCTTAGTGCTATACACTGCTATTCTGTGGCTTTCTGCGCTCTACTGAGCTCTAATATACTCTGCTTGGCTATGTTCAGGCCAGCAAGGGCAGTCTCGGCACGTTAAGTTAAGTTAGGTTGCGTTTGGGTATACTACATTTGGATAGGGTAGGAGAGGGTAGCTTTGTCTTTTGCGCTATACAATTCTATTCGACGGATTTCTGCACTCTACATTGCTCTACTATACTCTGCTCGACTCTGGGACGCCATTAATAGTGGTCTCTGTAGGATAGGTTGGGAAAGGATACGTTTCGTTAGGATATGTTAGCTCTGGTTAGGTTTGGATTGCTTTGACTTTCGTGGTATAGACCGTTGTTCGGCGGCTTTCTGCGCTCTACTGCATTCTAGCATGTTTTGTTTGGTTCTGGGGAGGCCAGCAATAATGTTCTCGGCGCGTAAGTTTGAGATCGACAACTTTTGTTGGTGTTTCATTTGATAAGGTTAGGAAAGGATAGCTTTGACTTTTACGATACATACCAATATTCGGCGGATTTCAATTACCACTGTGCTCTAGTATATTCTACTCGGCTCTGGGATGGCCAGCAGTATTGGTCTTGGCACGTTAGTTTGATTTACGTTGCGTTCGGATATGTCACGATTGGTTGGGACAGGATAGGGTAGCTTTGACTCTTGGGCTATACACGGCAGTTCGGATGATTTCTGCGCTCTACGTTAGTCTAGTATACTCTGCTGGACTCTGGGGGACGAGCAATAGCTCTTGTAGCACGATGGGTTGTGTCATGTTACGATTCGTTAGGCTATGATATGCTATGTACGGCTCGGATGGCTATGACCTTTTCGTTATACACCGATATTCGGTGATTTCTGCACTTTACTGTTCTCTAACAAGTACTGCTTAGCTCTGGGGAGGCCTGCAATTGAGGTCTCGTCTCGTCATGATGTGTTATTCTACGCTTGGTTAGGTTAGGTAAGGTCCGGTTAGTTTAGAATGTCTATGACGCTTGTGCTATACACTGACATTTGGTGGATTTCTGCGCTCTACTGTGCTCAAGTATATTCTACTTGACTGTGGGGCGGCCAGCGATAGTGGTCTAGTCACGATACGATAAGTTATGCTGCGTTCGGCTATATTACGTTTGGATATGTTGGGGCGTAGTAGTTTTGACTTTTGCGCTGTACGCTGCTATTCGATGGATTCCTGCGCTCTGCATTGCTCCACTGTACTCTGTTCGTCTCTCGGGATCCGAGAAATTGTGGTATTGCCGAGGCAAATATTGCTGTCCTACGCAGAGCTATGCAGAATAAGCTAGAGCGCAGTAGAACGTAGAAATTGACCGCACTGCAGCGAACGGCACAAGAGTCAATGATATCGTAACCAAAAATGTCCCAACCTAACAGGACCAAACATAACTCAACCTAACGTGCCTAGACCATTATTGCTGACACTTGCAGGGGCAATCAGAATATACCAGAGCACAGTAGAGCGCAGAAATTGGCCGCATTGCAGTGTAAAGCACAAAAGCCAAAGATATACTAACCTAACCTGACCTAACCTAACGTAAAGGAACGTAGCCTAACTAAACGTAGCGTGCCAACTCCACCATTGCTGTCCTCTCCAGAGCCAAGCTGAACTCGCTAGAGCACAGTAGAGTGCAGGCGCCCGCCGAATGGCAGTGCACAACGTAATATACAAAGGTATACCCTCCTGACCTAACCTATCGTTGCTTAACCCAGCGTAACCTAACTCAACCTAACGTGCAGCGAGCACAATTGCTGGCATCCCCAGAGCCGTGCAGAGTATGGTAGAGCGGTGAAGAGCGCAGAAATCCAACGAAATGTAGTCTATGCCAAGAAAGTCAAAACAGTCTTAATCTAACCCAATCTAATTTAACCTGGCCAAACGCAACCTAACTGAGCCTAACGTCCCGTGATCACTATTGCTGGCCTCCCGCGAGCCATGCGAAGCATATTGGAGCAGAGTAGAGCGCAGAAATCCAGCGAATAGCAGTGTATAGCACAAAGGTTTTATCCATTATAAACAAACCCAGCCCAACCTAGCCTAACCAAACGCAACGTAACAAAACCTTACGTGCAGCAACCACTATTACTGGCCTCCTCATAGTTGAGATGAGTCTGGTAGAGCACTGCAGATCGCAGGAATCCACCGCATAGCAGTATATACCACGAAAGTCAAAGCTGTCCAACTTGACCCCAACGAACATAACCTAATCGAACGCAACCTAACTTAGCCTAACGTGCCGAAACCACCCTTGCAGGTCTCCTCAGAGTCGAGCGGAGTATAGCAGAGTAATTAAGAGCGCAGAGATGCACCGAAAAGCATTATATAGCATAGAATTCAGGTTTATCCAATCCTAACCTAACAAAGCCTAACATAAGCAAACGCAACATAGCTAAACCTAACGCGCCTAGACCACTACTGCTGACCACTCCATAGTCAAGCAGAACATATTAGAGCACAGAAGAATGCATAAATCTGCCGAATAGCATTGTACAGCGCAAAAGCGGTAGCTATCCCCTGCCAAGCTATCCAATCGTATCGCAGCCAAACGTAACCTGACTCAACCTAACGTAGCGAGACCACCATTACTGACACCGCGAGAGCCACGCAGAATCTACTATATCACAGCAGAGCGCAGAAATCAACCGCATTTCAGTCTGCAGCACAAAAGTCAAAAATAGCCTGCTCCCACCCAAACGAACCTAACATAACCTTACGAAGCATAACTCCACCGAAAGCGCAACGATCACAGTTTCTGCCCTCCCAAGAGCAAAGCAAAGCAAATTACATCACAGTCGAGCGCAGATATCCACCAAACGGTAGAGTATAGCACACACGTCAAGGCTGTCCTGGCCTACCCTAACCAAACGTAGCGTAGCGATACATAACGTATCACCACATAACCGACCTACACCACTATTGCTGACCTCCACAGAGCCAAGCGAAATATACTACAGCACAGAAGATCACAGACATCCGCGACGTTGCAGTGTGTAGCACAGAAGTCAAAGATATCCTAACCTAACCTTGCCTAACCTAACGCAGCCGAACGTCGCTTAACAGAGTGCAACGTGCCAAGGCAACTATTGCTGTCTTTCCCTGAGCCTAGCATTTCACATCAGGCAAAAGTGGAGCGCCGAAATCCACCGGATGGCAGTGTACAGCATAAATGGCAAAGCTACCTTCTCCTATCATATCCAATCATTACATACTCAAACGTAACTTAATTAAGCCTTACCTGCAGCCACCACCATTGCCGGCCTCGCCAGAGTTGGCCAGTGTGTAGTGGAGCACAGTAGGTCTCAGGAATCCACCAAATAACGGTCAATGCTGAGAAAGCCAAGGCTGTCCAAACCTAGCCATAACAAGCATAACTTAACCAAACATAACGTAACTCAGCCTATCGTGCCGAGACCACAATTCCTGACGCCCACAGAGTCAAGCAGAGTATGATAGAGCACAGTGGAGCGCAGAAGTCTACCGAATAGCAGTGCATAGCACAAAGGCCGATGTCACCCTAACCAAACGTAAACAAACGTAGCTAACCAAATGTAACATAACACAACATATCGTTCCACGACAGCTACTGCTGTCCTCTCCAGAGTTGAGCAGGATATAGTAGAGTAATGGAGGGAGCAGAAATCAGCGGCATTGGAGCTTAAAGCACAAGAGTCAAGAATATCCTAACATAACGTGGCTCATCCTAACCTAACCGAACGTGAGATAACACAAACTAGCGTGCCAAGACCATTATTCCCTGCCTCGCCATCGCGATGCAAAGCATATTGGAGGAGAGAAGAGCGCAGAAGCACTCAGACTGGCAGTGTATGTCATAGAAATCAAAGATAACGTTACCTAGCCTACCTTAAGCGAACCTAACCAAACGTAGCCTAACACAACGTACCGTGCCGAGGATACTATTGCTACCCTCCTCAGAGCCAAGCAGAGAATATTAGTGAAATGCAGTGCGCAGAAGTCCTCAGAGCAGCAGTGTATAGTATAAAAGTGAAAGCCATTGTATCCTAACGTAGCTGAACGTAACATAACCAAATGTAACCTATCTCAAACTAACGTGCCGAGACAACCATTGCTGGCCTCCGCAAAGCCAGGCAGAGCGAACTAGAGTACATTGGAGCGCAGGAACCAACCGATCAGCAGTGTATAGCCCAAAAGCCACAGACAACCTAGCTAAACGTAAATAAGCCTATCCTACCGTAACTTAACACAACATATACTGCCTCGACCGCTATTGCTGGCCTCCCCAGAGTCGAGTAGGGTATAGTAGTGCAGAGTAAGGCCCAGAAGTCCAACGAGTAACAGTCTGTGGCGAGAAAGTCGAAGCTATCCAAGCCTAACCCAAACAATCGTAACCTAACCATACGTAACATACCTGAACCTAACCTGCAGAGACCACTAGTTCGTGCCTCCACAGAGACAAGCAGAACATATTAGAGCAACGTAGGAGACAGAAATCCGCCGAAGAGCAGTGTATGGCACAATTGTCAACGTTATCCTCTCCTAATCTAATCAAACATGACATATGCAATCGCAGCCAAATTCAACCTAACGTGCATAGACATCTATTGCTTTCCGCACAATTGCGAAGCAGAATATATAGGAGGAGGCTAGTGCGCAATAGTCAAGATAATGGCAATGTATAACAGAAGAGTGAAAGTTATCCTAACTAATCCAGACAAACCTCACCTCACCAAACGTAAGAAAACACAACCCGTCGTGCCGCGGACACTATTGCTGGCATCCCAAATCTTCGCAGAGCATATTGTAGAACAGTAGAGCACAGATTTCAGCCCAGCAGCAGTGTATGGCACAAAGGTCAGATCTATCCTCCACTAAACCCAACTAAACGTATCATAACCAAACGAAACCTAACGGAGCATAACGTGCCGAGACCACCATTGTGGCCTCCGCACAGCCGATCAGAATATGCTAGAGCACTGTAGAGCGTAGAAATCTACATCATTGCAGTGAAGAGCACAATAGTCGAAGATATCCTGACCAAACCTTTCCTAACCTAACTTAACCAAACGTAACATTGCTCAACCTAACGTGATATGCCATTATTGCTGACCTGCACATGGACAACAGGAATGTACCAGAGCACAGCAGTGAGCAGAAATTCAGCGTAACGCAGTGTAAAGCACAAAAGTCAGAGATATACTGACCTAGCCTAAACAACCGTAACGTTCTCCAACGTAACTTAACCTATTGTGCAGCGACCACTATTGCTGGCATTCCTAGAGCCGAGCAGAGCATGGTAGGGCAGAGATGAGCGCAGTAATCTACGGAATAACAGACTATGCCGAGAAAGTCAAAACAGTCCAAATATAACACAAACAAACTTAACCTAGCCAAACGCAACCTAACTGAACTTTACGTGCCAGGGCCACTACTGCTGGCCACCTCAGAGCCAAGCATAGCATATTAGCGGACGGCATAGCGCAGGAATCAACCGAATGACAGTAAATAGCACAAAAGTGAAAGCTATGCTCTACTAACCTAGCCGAACGTAACATAACCAAACATAGTCTAACTGAAACAGAGGTGCCGAGACCACCATTACCGACCTCCCCAGAGTTCAGCAGGGTACAGTAGAGCAATGCGGATCGTAGAAATCCATCGAACAGCAGTGTATATCTCAAAAGTCGAAGCTACTTCGTCGCAACCTAACAAAACGTAATCTAACCAAACGTAACGTGTCTCAACCCTACGTGCTGCGACCGCTATTGCCGGCGCCCCAGTGTCAAGTGCAATATGATTGAGCACGGTAGAGCACAGAAGTCTACAGTGTATCAGTGTTGAGCACAAAAGTCAAAGCTATCCTAGCATGACCCAACCAAACCTAACATAGCCAAACGTAATCCGACTAAACCTAACGAGCCGCGACCAGTATTGCTGGCCTCCACGGGGACGAGCAGAGTATGTTAGAGTAGAGTAGAGCACAGAAATCTATCAGATCGAAGCGTACAACGGAAAAGTCGATGCTATCCAAAGCTAACCAAAGCTAACATAACTTCACCAAACTTATCGTATATTAGCCTCGTGTGCCGAGTCCACTATTACTGGCTTCCCCAGAGCCAAACGCTCCGTACTGGAGCACAGTAGAGCGCAGAAGTCTACCTCATTACCGTGTACAGTACAGAAGTCAAAGATGTAATCACCTAGCCTGACCTCACCTAGCTAACCCAACCTAACCTAGCCTAAGATAACCTAACCTAACCTAACACGGCATGACGTGCAAATAACACTAATGCTGTCTTTCGCAGATCCAAGCTGAACATACTAGAGCACAGT
Organism: Eufriesea mexicana; assembly: GCF_001483705.2. Lineage (NCBI taxonomy): Eukaryota > Metazoa > Arthropoda > Insecta > Hymenoptera > Apidae > Eufriesea > Eufriesea mexicana. The sequence goes on along the minus strand of NW_016911565.1, from coordinate 52,197 downwards.
GAATGGCAGAAATCCATCGAATGGTAGTGTATACCACAAAGGAATTAGCGACCTCCTCCTACCCTAACTAATCGTAGCACACACAATCGTAACCAAACTCAACCTAACGTGCAGCGACCACTATTGCTGGACACCCCAGAGTCGACCATAGTATAGTAGAGCAGAGTAGAGCGCTGAAATCCACCGAGTAACAGTCTATGCCGGGAAGGTAATAGCTATGCAAGCCTAACCCAAGCAAACGCAACCTAACCAAACGTAACGTAACTCATCCTGACGTGCCTAGACCAAAATAACTGGCCTCCCCAAATCCAAGCAGAGCATATTATAGCACAGTAGAGGGGAGAAATCCACCGAATAGCAGTATATAGCGAAAAGTCGAAGCTGTCATGTCCCAACGTAACCAATCGTAATACTACCAGACCTAACCTAACTCAAACTAACGTGCCGCGACCACCATTGCCGGCATCCTCAGGATCAAGCAGGACATACCAGAGCATAGTAGGGCGCAGAAATTGGCATTGCAGTTCATACCACAAATTGCAAGTATTCTCTGGCGACACATAACCAAGCCTGTCGAAATCAAACGTAACAATACTCCTACTAACGTGCCGCGATCACTATTGCTGCCGTCACCACGGACAAGCAGCATATGATAGAACACAGTAGAGCGCAGGAGTCCATTGGATAACAGTGTTGGGCACAAAAGTAAAAGCTATCATAAGTTCACCCAACCTAACCTAGCCTAACCAAACGTAATCTAACTAAACATAACCGCCGCGAACAGAATTGCTGGAATCCACAGAGCCAAGCGGAGCATCATAGAGGAGTGTAGAACGCTGGAACCTCCTGAAGAGCAATGTAAATCACAAAAGCCGAAGACAGCCTAACCAAACGCAAACTATCATAGCCTAACCAAACGTAGCATGACTCAAACAAACGTGCCACGAATGCTATTACTAGCCTCCCCAAAGCCAATCAGAGGCTTGTAGAGCATTTTCCAGCGCAGGAGTCCGCCGACTAGCTGTGTATGTCGCAAAAGTCAGAGCTACACTGACCAAGCCTAACGTAACCTAACCAAACTAAACGTGAGTATCATGAACATGACGTGCGCAAGACCACAACTTCTGGCATCCACGATAAGTCATTGATACCATAGCCTAACCTGACCTAACAGAACTTAACCACACATACCATAACTAACACTAACACGCCGAGACCACAGTTACTGGCTCCTCCAGAGTCGAGCAGATCATGTCAGAAGAGAGTAGGGCGCAGAAGTCCACCGAATAGCAATGTATAGCAGAAATGTCCGGGTTACGCTGATAAAACCTAACCTAACATAACCTAAGGAAGCGTAAGATAACACAAACTAACGTGCCGCGACCTGCATTTCCGGAGTTCCCGGAGACAAACTGAATATGATAGAGCACACCAGAGCGCAGAAGTACATAGGATATCGGTGCTGCGCACAAGAGTCAAAGGTATCCTATCATTAGCAAACAATGCCTAACACAACCAAACGGAATCTAGCTCAACCTACGTGCCGCAACCAGTATTCCTGGCGCCCCAGATCCAATCGGATCATAATACAGGAATATAGAGCGCAGACATCCATAGAGTCCCAGTGTACGGCAAAGAAGTCGAAAATATCCAAACCCAACCGACGCCAACCAAACCTAACCAAACGTAGCCTATCTGTACATAACGTACCGAGGCCACCATTATTGCCCTCCCCAGATCCAGGCACTGCATACTAGATCGCAGTAGAGAGCAAAAATACGTCGAATAGGACTGTACGGCACTAAACTCAAAACAATCCAATCCTAACCTAAGCAAACATAACATAACCAAATGTAATATAACCCATCCTAACGTGCCGAAATCAGTATTGCTTGCCCCGCAAGATCCAAGCAGGGTATACTAGAGCACATTAGAGAGCGGAAATACACCGAGCAGCAGTGTATTGCAAAAGGTCAAAGATATGCTAACCAAACATTAACAACCCTAAACCGACCAAACCCAATCGAAATAACAAGACGTGCGGAGACCACTATTGCTGGCAACCCCAGAGCCAAGCAGAGCATACTAAAGCAGAGCATAGCGCAGAAATCTACCGAATAACAGTGTGTATCACAAAAGTCATAGATATCCTAACCTAACCGAGGCAAACTTGATATAACCCAACGCAACCTAACACAACCTAACGTGCATAAACCACTATTGCTGACTTCCACAGAGCCAACCGGAAAATACTAGTGCATGGCAGGGCGCAGGAGGCCTCCAAAGAGAAGCGAATAGCACAAACGTCAAGTATACCCTAACCTTACCTGACCCAATCTAACCTAACAGATCGTGGATTATCTCAACCTGTGGGGATGAGACAACTATTGCTGGCCTCCCCACTGCCAAACAGAACGTACCAGAGCACAGTAGACCGAAGACGTCCACCGAATAGCAGCGTGTAGCGCAAAAGTCGGAGCTCTCCTCCCCTCCCCTAACCTAACCTAACATAACCGAACGTAACCTGACCCAACTATTCGTGCCACGACCGCTATTGCCGGCCTCCCCAGAGTCGAGCAGAGCATAGGAGAGCAATGCGCTTCGCAGAAATGCAGGGAATAGCAATGTATAGCGCAAAAGTCTAAGCTGTCCTAACCTAACCTATCCAATCATAGCAAACAAGACGTAACCCAACTCAACCTGTCGTGCCTGGACCACAGTCTCTGACCTCTGCAGTGCCAATCGGAGTATACCAGAGCACAGTAGAGCGCCGAAATGCACCGCAAAGCAGCGTATAGGAAAAAAGTCAAAGCTATCCTGACCCAACACAACCCAACGTAACGTAACGAAACGCAATCTAACTAAACCGAACGGGCCGCGACAAGTACTGCTGGTCTCCACATAGTCAAGCAGAACATATCACAGGAGAGGAGAGCACAGGAATCCAAAGTATCTGAATGTGTAGCGATAAAGACAGCCTAACCAAAACAATTATAACCTAACCAAACGAAGCATTACTCAAAATGACGAGACGCGACCACTATGGCTGGACACCAGAGGGCCAAGCAGAATAATCTGGAGCGCAGTGTAGCGCAGAAATCCACCGAATAACAGTGTATACCACGAAAGTCAAGGCCATCAAACATAACACAAAGAAACATGGAATAAACAAACGCAGCCTAAATTAATCTGACGTGCTGAGGCCACTACTAGTGGTCATCACAGCGTCGGGCAAAGTATAATAGAGCAATATAGAGCGCGGAAATCCACCGAATAAGAGTTTATAGCACATGAGACAAAGATATCCCGACCAAACCTTACCTGACATAACCCCGCCAAATATAACGTAACACAATCTAATGTGCAGCGAACACTTTTGCTGGTGTCCCCAGAGACAAGCAGAATATTATAGGGCTGAACGGAGCACAGATGTCCACAGAATAGCAGTTCTGATCACGAAAGTCTAAGTTACACTAACCTAACCGCCAGTATCGTAACACAAGTAAACGTAATCTAGCTCAACTTTGCTTGCCGCGAACAGTATTTCCGACCATGCAGAGCCAAGCAGAGCATGATAGAGCATAGTAGAGCGCAGCAATCCACCGAATAGCAGTGCATAGCGCGAAAGTCAAAGCTATCCTAGCCTAACCTATGCTAACGTAACATAACCAGATGTAACATAACTAAATCTAACGTGCATAGACCGCTACTACTGACATCCCATTGAGTCCAGTTGTATATACCAGAGCACAGTAGAGCTCAGAAATACACCGAAAAGCAGTTTATAGCACAAAAGTCTAAGCAAACCTCTACTAACATAACAAAACGTGTCATAACCGAACGTAACCTAACACTACCTGACATACCACGACCACTCTCACTGACCTCACCAGAACCAAGCAGATTGTGATAGAGCACTGCAGAGCGCAGAAGCCCATACTTGTACAGCTGTGTGCAGTACAAGAGCCAAAGACACCATAACCTAACCCAACGAAACCTTACCTAACAAAACGTAACCTGTCTCAACCTAACGTGACGCGACCACTATTGCAGGTCTCCCCAGAGCCAAGCGGACTGTATTAGAGGAGACTCGGGCGCAGAAATCCATTGAATCGCCGCGTATGGCAGAGAGGTCAAATCTATCGAAACGTAACACATGCTAACGTAACCTAGCCGAACGTAACCTATCTCAAACTAGCGTGACGCGGCGAGAATTTCTTGCATCCCCACTGCAATACAGAGCATACTAGAGGAAAGTAGAGCGAAGAAAGCCACCGAAATGGAGTGTAGAGCGCAAAGGTCGATGGTATCCTCTCCTAACCTAACCGATCGTAGCTTTACCAGAGGTAACATAACACAACCTGGCGTGCGGAGACCTCCATCGCTGGCCTCCCATGTGGCAAAAAGGACAAACTGGACTAGACTAGAGCGCAAAGTACACACAATAGCATTGTACAGCGTAAGAGTCAAAGATATCAAAACCTATCCCAAACTAACGTAGCCTAACCAATCGTTGCCAAGAAAAACATAAAATGCCGCGACCACTATGGCTGGGCTAGACAGGGCCAAGCATACTACAGTAGAGCACAGGGACCCAACGAATAAGAGAGTATAGCGCGAAAGTCAGAGCTACCCTAACCATGCCTAATCCATCCCAAAATACACTAACGTATCCTAGCTGAAACTAACTTGCCGAGACCACAATTGCTGGCCTCCCCACAGCAAGTCAGAACATATTAGAGTGCAGTACAACGCAGAAATCAAACGAATAGCAGTGTATAGCGTAAAAGTCAAAACTACCCTCCCTACCCGCACCTAACCTAACCAGACCAAAGGAAGCTCAACCCAAACTTTCGTGCCATCGCCACTATTGCTGTCCTCCCCAGAGTAGAGCTGAGCATAGTAGAGCAATGTGCAGTGCAGAAATCCACCCAATAGCTGTGTATAGCACAAAAGTCAAAGCTAGCCTAGCATAACCTAACGAAACATAGCATAACCAAACATAACATAACGCAACCTAATGTGCCTAGATCACTGATGCTGGCCCCCACAGAGCCAGCCAGAATATGACAGAGCATAGTAGAGCGCAGAAATTCGCTGAATAACAGTCTGTGCCAAGAAAGTCAAAGCTGTCCAAACCTAACCCATGCAAACATAACCTAACCGAAAGTAACCTATCTCAACTTAACGTGAGGAGACCACAATTGCTGGCATACCCAGAGACAGGCAGAGCATATTAGAGCACAGTAGAGCGCATAGATCGAACGAACAGCTGTTTATAGCCAATAAGTCAAACTTATCCGAGCATAACCTAACCAAACATGACATAAACAAACGTGATATAACACAACCTAACGTGCCTAGACGAATACTGCTGACCACCGCAGTGTCATTCAGAATTTACCAGCGCGCAGTGGAGCGCAGAAATCCGCCGTATTGCAGTGAATAGCACAAAAGTCAGAGGCACCCTATCAAAATCTGACCCACCCTAACCTAGCTAAATGTAGACTAACAAAACGTTGCGTTCACATACCAGTATTGCCGTCTTTCCCAGAGCCGAGCTGAGCATATTAGAGCACAGTAGAGTGCAGGAAGCCGACGAATGGCTGTGTATAGCGCAAAAGTCAAAGCTGTCCTCTGCTATCCTGACCAATCGTAACATACCCAAAGGAAACCTAAGTCAACCTAACGTGCAGCGATCACTATTGCTGGAATTCCCAGGGTCGAGCAGAGTATAGTACAGCACGGCAGAGCGCAGAAATCCACATAACGGCGGTCTACAGCAGAAAAGTCAGATCTATCCTCTCCTAACCTAACCAAACGTAACATAACCATACGTAACCTTTTTTTTCACGTAGGGGAAATCTTCCAAAGATACCCGGCCCCCTTAGGGGAGGGGGCGGGGTTAAGTGGGATTTTTACCCACTAAAACCCCCACAATGGCCGGCCCTTCGCATTTCGGTGCGCCCTGGACTTCGCGGCGACGCAATTGCCAGGACGCCCTCGTGACGCAACCGCGGTTCCCTCCCGGCGCGACGGGTAATCGCACCCGAAACGATCATGTCCATGCGCGCGAGCCGGGACGTTTACAGAAATACACACACACACTCACACGCGCAAAACACGCATACCACCACACCGCAACGCACGCATACCCTGCGGACGCCGCGCGACCATCACGCGACGCCGCGCGCCCAGACCACGGTCTCTCGAACTGACGGGCCCCCGCACGTCAGCTCGTGGTCACCCTGACCTAGGTTACAACGGGAGAAAGAGACGGTCTCCCCGGCCGTAGGTAAATGGTCGCTCGCGAAGGTGGAGGTCTAACGCGTTAACACATCCGGCAGTGCGCGCGCCGCCCTCCGGCGCCGCGCTTGCAGCCTCCGCCGCCCTACGCGCGAGGAGCACGCGCTACGCTCGCGGGCTCTCTCCGCGGCCTCCTTCTGTAGCATAACCGCCTCGCAGAAGGAGGCCACCGCACGCCACGCACCTAAGCCCTCCGTCATCCGCGCCACGACGACTGAGAGCGAAAGGTCCCTACCCACCACGCGCCACAGTACCCGGCGCTCGCGAGCCCACGCCGGACATTCCTCCAGCGTGTGCTGCGCCGTGTCCCGCCCTTCCCCGCAGTGATGACAACGCGTGTCACGTTCCCGCCGGATACGACACAGGTACTCCCCGAAGCACCCGTGCCCGGTTAGCACCTGTGTCAGGCGGAACGTGTGCCGGCTGCCGCTGCGCCCCCAAGCATCCAACACGGGGAGCACAGCCTCGAACGCCCGGTGCCGCCGGCTACTCGGCTTCCTCGGCCGAGTTCGCCAGGCGGTCATCAAGGACTTTCGAACCCTTCGCCTCAAACGGAACGGACCTTTCTTCAGGGGCGCCGCCGCCGCCAGCGTGTAGGAGACCATAGATACGGGCCTCCGCCACCGCTTGCAGTTCGAATGGCGGGACACCCACCAGGACAATCGCCGCCTCGTGGGATATCGTGCGGTAACCGCGCACGACCCTGATCGCCATCCTGCGAGCGACTCGCCGGAGAATAGCCAGACTGCGCGGACTGGCGACCAGGTCGTTCGCCCAGATCGGAGCCCCGTAAGGTGCCACCGAGCGACGGAATCCTGTGTAGAGGCGGCGCAAACCATACGTAACATAACTCAACCTAACACGCCGGGATCACTACTTCTGACCTCCATAGAGCCAAGCAGAATGAACTATAGAGTAATTGCCCGCATTCCAGTGAGTAGCACAAAAGTCAGTGATATCCCGACCAAACCTAACGTAGCCCAACCCAACCTAACATAACCAAACGTAACACAATTCAACCAGACGTTCCTAGACCGCTATTGCTTGCCTGCCCATCGCCAAGCAGAACATATTAGAAGAGAGTACAGCGCAGGTGTCTATAGAATTGCAGTGCGTGGCAGGAAAGTTGAAGCTATCCTAACGTAACCCGAACTAACCTTACACAACCTAACCTAACGTAACCTATCCAAATGTAACCCAAACCGACATAACCCAACGAAACGGAGAATAACTAAACATAACATGCCGCTACCACCATTTCTGTGCTCCCCAGGGCCAAGCTGGCCCTAGTAGAGCCCAGTGGAACACAGGAATGCACTTAAAAGCAGTGTATAGCACAAATGTTGTACATATCCTAACATAACCTGTCCTAACCTAACATACCCAAACTTAAGCTAACTAAACCTAACGTGCAGTGACCACTATTCCTGGCCTCCGCAGAGCCAAGCAGAGCATATTGGAGAATAGTATAGCCCAGAAATCCACCGAGTAGCAGTATATAGCACAAAAGTCAATGCTACCCTCTCCTACCCAACCAAACATAAGATAGCCAAACGTAGACTATATCAAACAGTCGAGCCGGGACCACTATTACTGGCATTCCCAATTTCGAGCAGAGTATTGTGAGGCAATGTTGGTAGTAGCAATCCTCCGAAAAACATATCACAGCACGAAAGTCACAGATACCATGACCAATCCTGACCCAACATAGCCCAACCAAACGTAGACTAACCAAACCTAACGAGCCGGGCCCACCTTTGCTGACCCCCACATTGTCGCGGAGAACATATTAAAGGGGTTAGGGCGCAGAAGTCCAAAGAACGGCAATGTATAGTAGAAGAATCGCAGATATCCTAACATAACCCAAACAAGCCGAACCTAACTAAACGTATCCTAACCTATCCTAACGAGCCGCGGCCACTATTTCTGGCCACGCCAGAGCAAAGCAGAATATACCAGAGAACAGTGAAGCGTAGAAATCGACCGCATTGCAGTGAATAGCGCAAAAGTCAAACATATCCTGACCTAACCTGACCTAACCTAACCTAACCGAAAGTAGCATATCTCAACATAATATTCCGATAACAGATTTGCTGTCCTTCCCAGAGCAAAGCTGCACATATCAGAGCACAGTAGGGTGAGGAAATCCGCCGAATGCCTGTGTACAGCGCGAAAGTCGAGGCTATCCTCTGCTGTCCTAACAAATCGTAACATACCCAAACGTATGCTAACACTAACTAACGTGTAGCGAAAACTATTGCTGGACATCCCAGGGACGAATTGAGTTGAGTAGAGCAGAGAAGGGCGCAAATGTCCACCGAAAAGCAGTGCATCGCGCAAAAGTTAGTGCTGCCCTTTCCCGACCAAACCAAGCGTATCACAAGCAAACGTAGCCTAACTCAAACTGACGGGCCGAGACTGCTGTTTCCGGCCTCCGCCGTGCCGAGAAAAATATACTAGGGCACGGTTGGGCTTAGAAATCAACATCACTTCAGTTCATATCACAAAAGTGATGGAGATCATTATCATACATAACCGAACATAACCTAACCAAACGTAACGTAACACAACCAATCGCGCCCCGGCAGTTATTTCTGCCGACGCATGGACAAGCAGGTTACGATGGAGCACACTAGAGAGTAGAAATCCTTAGAATCGCAGTGTATATCTTAACAGTGAAAGCTATTCAAACCTAATACAGGGAAGCGTAACCAAATGGGACGTAGAATATCTAAGCACGACTTGCCGCGACCGCTACTGCTGGACTCCCCAGAGCCAAGCACGGCCTATTTGAGCACAGTAGAAAACGGAAAGCCACCAAATAGCAGTGTATATAACAAAAGTCAACGATATCCTGACTTAACCTGACGTAACCTAACCTAACCTAACGCAGGCTAACTAAATCTAACGGGCTGATGCCGCAGTTGCTGACCTCCACAGAGTAAAGCAGAGCATACTGGTGGTGAACAGTGAGCAGAAGTCCACCGCATTGCAGTGTAAAGCACAAGAGTCAAAGGCACCCCAACATAACCCTAACAAATCTAACCTAACCAAGCGTAACCCAAAGCAACATAACGCAACGCGGCCACTGTTTCTGGCCTCCGCAGAGCAGAGAGTAGCATATTAGATCACTGTAGAGCGCAGAAATCGACCGAATAGCCATGGAGAGCGCAAAAGTCGAAGACATCCTGACCAAACCTGACATAACCCAAAATAACCAGATGTTGTATAACTGAACTTACCGAGCCGGCACCGCCATTGCTGGCCACCACAGAGAGAAGCAGATCATATTAGAGCACTGCCGAGCGCAGAAATCCACCGAATATAAGTATATAGCACGAAAGTCAAAGGCATCATGGCCAAATACATTCCAACCTCACCTAACCGAGCGGAACGTAACAAAACCTATCGTGTCAGGACCAATATTTTCGGCCTCCCCACTGTGGAGCTGTGTATAGCAGAGCAACGTAGGGCGCAGATGTCCTCAAAATAGCAGTGCATAGCACAAAAGTCAAAGCGATCCTGTCCTAACCTAACCAAACGTTGCATAAACAAACGTAGCCTAACTCAACAAAACGTGCCGAGACCACAATTGCTGGCCTTCTCAGAGGCACACTGCGGATGCTAGCCGACAGTAGAGCGCTGAATTTCACCGAGCAGCAGTGTACAGCAGATGAGCTGGAGCTACACTATCCTAACCTAAGCAACCGTAACGTGCAGAGCGCAGCATAACCCATACTACCGCGCCGCGACCACTCTTGCCGGCATCCCCAGATTTGAGTAGAGTCGAGTGGAGAACAGAAGAGCCCAGAAACCCACCAAATAACAGTGTATACCACGAAAGCCAAAGCTACCAATACCTGAACCAAACTAACCTAGCCTAAAGAAACGCAGCCTAACTCAACCTGACGTGCCGCAAGCTCTTTTGCTAGACTCACGAGAGCCAAGCAGAATGTGAAGGAGCTCTGCTGAGCGCAGAGGTCCATAGAATTACTGTGTGTGGCACAAGGGCCAAAAACACACTAACATAACCCACGTAACATAACCCAGACGAACGTAACCCGCCTCAAACCAACCTGACGCGACCACTGTTGCTGGCCCCCCAGAGCCAAGCAGAACATAATAGAAGAGAATATAGCGTAGAAGTCCATAGAATCGCAATGTATAGGAGAAAAGCAGAAGCCTCACAGACCTAGCCAAAGCTTAAGTAACATAGCCAAACGTAACCTATCCCAACCTAACTTCCAGAAGACAATATTGCTGGCCTCTTCAGAGCCAAGCAGAGCATAATGCAGTACGGTGGATTGCAGAAATCCACCGAATAGCAGTGTACAGCGCAAAAGTCAAAGCTATCCTTGCCTAACCGAATCAAGCATAACGTAACCAAACGTAACAGAACTCAATCTAACGTGCGTAGACCACAGTTGATGTCCTCCCAAGGACGAAGGAGAATATACTAGTGCACAGTAGAGTGCCGAAATCCGCCACATGCAGTGTAAGGCACAAAAGTGAAGGATATCCTGCACCAACATAATCAAACGTAACATAACTCAACCTAATGTGCCGCGACAACTATTGCAGGCGTTCCCGTGGAAAACCAGAATATGATATAGCAGAGTAGGGAGCAGAAGTCCGTAGAATGGCTGTGCTGGGCACAGAAGTCAATGCCATTCTAACCTAACCAAACCTTACCTAACATTAACAAACGTAATCTAACTCAACCTGACATTACGAGACAAGTAATGCTGTCCTCCACAGAGCCAAGCAGCGCATGGTGGAGCACAGAAATCGATAGCTTCGCAGTGTATAGCAGATCAGACTAAGCAGTTCTAGCCTAACAAGTCCAAACGCAGCATAGCCAGACGTAACATAACTCAACCTAACGTACCTAGACCACTATTGCTCACTTCCACAGAGCCAAGCAGAGCATGTTAGAGTAGAGTATAGCGCAGAATTCCATAGAAGTGCAGTGTATGGCAGAAAGATCAAAGCCCTGCAAACCTAGCAAAACCAGCCGAACCTAACGAAACGGAGAATAACTCAACATAACATGCTGCGATCACTATTGCTGGCACCCCAGGGCCAAGCAGCATAGAGTAGAGCGCAGTAGAATGCAGAAAGTAACCAAACAGAAGTGTATAGCACAAAAGTCGTAGATATCCTGACATATCATGACCTAACTTGACACAAACAAACGTAGACTGACTGAACCTATTTAGCCGAGCCCACATTTGCTGGCCACCCCAGAGCCAAGCAGAACATATTAGATATAAGTACAGAGCGGAATTACACCGAATAGCAGTGCATAGCAAAAAAGTCAAAGCCATCCGTTCCTACTATAAGTATACCTTACGAGACGACACCTCTATTTCTGGACACCGCAGCGGCAAGCAGAATATATCAGAGCACTGTAGAGTGCAGAAATAGAACGAATTGCGTTTTAAACACAAAGGTCAGGGACATCCTGACCAAACCAATTCCAACCAAAACAAACCAAACGGAACATATCTGAAACTATCGTGCCACGAACAATACTGCCTGCCTCCCAAGAGTCGAGCAGAGCATATTTGAGCAATGTCGAGCGCCCAAATCCACCGAACAGCAGTGTATAGCACAAAAGTCTAAGCTGTTCTAGCTTAACACGACCAAATGTAGCATAGCTAGACGTAACGTAACTCAACCTAACGTTACTAGACCACTATTGCTGTCTTCCACAGAGCAAACCAGAATATACCAGGACACAGTAGAGCGCAGAAAACCGACGTATAACAGTGTATAGCGCAAAAGTCTAAACCTTCAAAGCCAAACCCAACCCAACCTAACGTAACCAAACGTAGTCTAACTAAACTTAACGTGCCGCGACCGCTATTGCTTGCCTCGGCAGAGCGAAGCAGAGTATACTAGGGCAGAGTAGAGCGCAGTTATCTACCGCAATGTAGTGTGCAGCTCATTAGCCAAAGCTCTTCTCTCCTAATCCACCCAAACGTAGTATAATCAAACGTATCATACCGCAACCGAACGTGCCGAGATCGTTATTGCTGGAAACCCCAGAGACCAGCAGAATATAATAGAGCACAGTATGGCGCAGAGAGCCACCAAAATAGCAGCGTATGGCACACGAGTCGAACATGTCCTGACCCTACAATACAAAGCCTAAGCTGGCCAAGCGTGGACAAACTGAGGTTAACGAGCCGAGACCACCATTCCTGACCTCCCCAGTGCCAAGAAGATAATACTATAGCACACTAGGTTGCAGAGATCCGCCGTATAGCAGTCTATAGCACAAAACTCAAAGCTACACCGTCCTATCCCGATCCAAGTTTACCTAACGAAACGTAATCTAACTCAACCGAACGTGCCGCGAACAGCATTTCTGGCCTCAACAGAGTCAAGCGGAGCATATTAAAGGAGAATAGAGACCAGGAATCCATAGAATCTCAGTGTATAGCAGAAAAGTCGAAACTATCCAAACCCAACCAAAGAACGCATAACACAGCCAAGCGTATACTATCTTAACATAATGAGCCCAGGCCACGATCACTGGCAACGCCAGAGCCAAGCAGAACACACAAGAGCACAGTAGAGCGCACAAGCCCATGGCATTACAGTGTACACAACAGAAGTCATAGGTATCCTAACCTACCCGAAAAGATGCCGAACACAACCAAACGTGCCGTAACACAATCTATCGCGCCGCGGCCACAATTTCTGGCCACGCCAGAGCAAAGCATGGCATACTAGATCTTAGTAGCGAAGCAAAATCCACCGAATGGCCGCTTACAGCCCAAAAGGCGAAGTTATGCTAGCCTAATCTAACCAAACATAACATAACCATACGATGCATTACTCAACCTAACATGCCGAGACCAATATTGCTGGCCTCCACAGAGCCAAGCAGAGCACACTAGAGCGCAGCTGAGGGCAGAAAGACACCGAATGTTGGTGAATGGCACGAAAGTCGAGGCTGTCCTAGCCTAATCCAACCGAACCCACCATAACCAAACGTAACCGAATTCCAGCTAACCGCCGTACACAATTGTTTCTGACCTCCCCACAAACAAGCAGAATATACTAGAGCACTGCTGATCATAGACATAGGAAGCATTGCAGCGCAAAGCACAAGAGTAAAGAAAACCTAGCATAGCCTGGCCAAACATGAACCACCATGCGTAGCCTAACACAACATATGGTGCCGATGCCACTATTGCGGTCTTTCCCGGAGCCAAGCTGAACGTATCAGATCCCAGTGGAGCGCAGACGTCCGCCAAATATTAGTTCATAGCACAAAAGTCAAAGCTATCCTCTACTAGTCTCACCGAACCTAACATAACCAACGTAGTCTAATCAAACCTAACGTGTCTAGAGATATATTGCTGTCCTCTCCATCACCAAGAGAATCGTATTACAGGAGAGTAAAGCGCAGGAGTCCACACAGCCGCAGTGTATAGCAGAAAAGTCAAATATATCCCAAACTCACCAACACCAACCTAACCTGACCAAGCGTAACCTTGCTCAAACTCACTTGCCAGGTCCACTATTGCCGGCATCCCCTGAGCCCGGCAGAGCACATTAGAGCACAGTAGAGCGCACAGGCCTTCCGGATTGCCGTGCACAGCGCAAAAGTCGAAGCTAACCTTTCCCGACCTCACCAAACGTATCATAAGCAAACGTAACCTAATTAAAGCTAACTTGCTGAGACTACTATTGCCGGCCTGCGCAGTGCCAAGCAGAATATACTAGGGCACGGTGGAGATCAGAAGTCAGCAGCATTGCAGTTCATATCACAAATGTCAAGGATATCCTGACCAAACCTGACATAGCCTAACCTAACACAACGTAACATAACTCAGCCTAACGTGCGGCGACCAATAATGCAGGCGTCCCCATGGAGAAGCAGAATATGATAGGGCACAGTAGAGCGCAGAAGTCCGTAGAATAGCAGTTTTGTGCACAATAGTCAAAGCCAGTCTAACCTAACCCAACCTAGCCTAACCTTACTAAACATAACCTAACTCTACCTTACTTTACGCGACCAGTATTGCTGGCATCCACAGAGCCAAGCCAAGCATTATAGGGCGCAAAAATCCATAGACTCGCAATGTATAGCTGAACAGCCAAAGCTATCCAAACATAACCCAAACCAACATAACCTAACGGAACGTAGAATAACTTAACGCGACTTGCCACGACCGCTATTGCTGGACAAGCCAGGGCCAAGCATTTCTTATTTGAGCACAGTAGAACGCAACAATCCAACAAATAGCAGTGTATATAACAAATGCCAACGAAATCCTGACATAGTTTAACCCAACCTAACATAACCAAACGTAATCTGACTGAACCTAACGTGCCGAGACCTTAACTGCTGTCCTCCTCAAAGACAGGCAGAAAATACTACAGCACACTAGATCGCAGAAACCCACCGCATTGCAATGTCTAGCGCAAAAGTCAAAGACACCGTGGCGAAACCTGACCTAACGTAACATAACCCGAAATATCGTGCTGTCACCACAATTGCTGGCATCCCCAGAGCCAAGCAGAGCATATTAGAGCCATGCAGAGATCAGAAATCCACTGAATAGCGGTGTATAACACAAAAGTCAATGCTATCCACTCCAAACCTAGCCAATCATAACAGAACCAAACATAACCTAACTCAAACTTATTTGTCGCGACGATTATTACTAACCTCCCCATAGCCTGGCAGAGTATAGTGGAGCAACGTAGAGCGCAGAAATCCACCGAATAGCAGTGTATGGCATAAAAGTCGGATCTATCCTACCTTAACCTAACTTATCGTAACTTAACCCAACCTAACGTGCCGTGACAACTATTGCTGGCACCGGCAAAGGCGGACAGAATATGCTACAGCGCAGTAGATCGTAGAAAACGAACGCACTGCTCTGCATAGCACAAAAGACGAAGGCAACATGACCAAACATATTCTAACTTAACCTAACCAAACGTAACTTGCCGCGATCACTATTATGTTACATTTGGGTGGTTAGGTTAGGTATAGTTCGGTTAGGATAGTCATGACCATTGTCTATACACTGTGTTTCTATGGATTTCTGAACTCTCCTCTCCCCTAATGTGTGCTGCTCGGCTCTGGGGTGGTCAGCAGTAGTGGTCACGGCACGATAGGTTGATTTAAGTTGTGTTTGGCTGTGTTACGCTTTGCTACGTTAGGACAGTGGAGCATTGACTTCTTTGCTACGCGCTGGTACTCGGAGTGTTCCTGAACCTTACTGTGCTCTAATATTTTCTACCTGTCTTTAGGGAGGCCAGAAATTGTGGTATCGGTACGTTAGGTTGTTTTCGGTTACGTTTGGCTATTCAGGGTTACGATATGTTCGGTTAGGACAGCTTCGACTTTCGTGCCATACACCATTATTTGGCGGAATCCTGCGCTCGTCTATTCTCTACAACATTCTGCATGGATCTGTGGAGGCCGGCAGCATTTGCCTCGGCACGTTGGCTTGAGCACTGTTACGATTGGTGACGTGAAGTTTTGTTACGTTAAGATAGAGTAGTTTTGACATTTGTGTCAAAATATTCACTGACATATGTTGGTTTCCGGCGTTCCTCTATGCTCCAATACGTTCTGCTTGGCTCTGGGGAGGCCATCAATAGTGGTCTCGGCACGTTGGATTGAGATA
This sequence comes from Eufriesea mexicana, assembly GCF_001483705.2. NCBI lineage: Eukaryota > Metazoa > Arthropoda > Insecta > Hymenoptera > Apidae > Eufriesea > Eufriesea mexicana. The sequence continues at coordinate 36,232 of NW_016911565.1, read as the reverse complement.
CGTTACGCTTATTACCTTACGGGTGGCTATGTTAGTATAAGATAGCTTTGACGTTTGTGCTATACACTGCTATTCGGTTAACTTCTGCGCTCTACTGTGCTCTACTACATTCTACTTGGCCCTGTTGCGGCCGGCAGTAGTGGCCGCGGCACTTTATATTGAGATATGTTTCGTTTGGATAGGTTACGTTGGTGTGAATTAGGTTTGGGTAGCTCTGACTTTTCCTTTATACGCTGATATTGTATGGATTTCTGCGCTCTGCTCTCCTCTAATATGTTCTGCTCTGCTCTGGGGAGGCCAGCAATTATAGTCCCGGCATGTTACGCTGAGTTAAGCTACGTTTGTTTAAGTTACGCTAGCTTGGTTGAGGCATTGCACTGGCAGCATTGATTTTTCCCTTTTTAGGTATAGTTACGCTACGTTCGGTTACGTTAAGCTAAGACAGGTTAGGTTAGGATATATTTTACCTTTTTGCTATACACAGGAGTGCTGTCGACTACAGTACGCTATTGGGCTCTACTATGCTCTGCTTCCCTCTGTGAATTCCAGCAATAATGGTCTCGGCACATTAGGTTCAGTTATGTTACGTGCAGGTATGTTACGCTTTGTTAGGTTAGGACAGGATGTCTACGACTTTTGCGCTGTGCACTGCTATTCGGAATATTCCTTCTGTATACGTTGCCATACTACACTCCGCTCGGATCTCGGATGGCCATAAATAGCGGTCGTGACTCATTACGTTGTGTTAAGTTGCGTTCTGTTAAGTTAGGTTAGGTTACGCTTGGCTAGGGTAGCTTTGACTTTCGTGCTATACGCAGATGTTCGGTGGATTGCTGCCCTCAACTTTGCTCTGCTCTAGTCTGCTAGACCATGGGGAGGCCGGAAAAAGTGGTTGCGGCACGTTACGCTTCGTTTCGCTACGTTGGATTAGGTTATGTTAGCTTGGGTCATGCTTGGATCCCATTGGCTTTTCTGCTGTACGCTGCGATTCTATGTATTTCTGCGCTCTACTCTCCTCTATTACGCTCTGCAATGCTCTGTCGAGGACAGCAATACTGGTCGCGGCACGTTAGGGTGTGTTAAATTCCGTTTTGCTTGGTTCGGTTGCGTTGGGTTAGGTAAGGATAGCTTTGACATATGTGCCCATCAGTGATATGCTATGGACTTCTGTGTTCTACTGTGCTATGTCGTATCGTGCTCGTCTCTGGGGAAGCCGGCATTAGTGTTCACCACACGCTAGGCTTAGTTACACGAAGTTTGGTTAGGTTGGGCTAGGTCCGGTTAAGTATAGGTATCTTTGACTTTGTGATGTATATTGCTATTTGATGGCTTTCGGCGTTTTACTGCGTTGTACTATACTCTGCTCGGCTCTAGGGAGGCCAGCAGTAGCGGTCACGGCACGATAGGTTGTGTTTCGCTATGTTTGGTAATTCTACGATTGGTCAGGTTAGGATGTGGTAGATTTGACTTTTGCGCTATACATCGAATTTCGGCGGATTTCTACGCTCTACATTGCTCTACTATACCCTGCTCGACTCTAGGACGCCAGTAATAGTAGTCTCTCGACGATAGGTTGACATTGGATAAGTTTCGTTAGTTTATGTTAGCTCTGGCTAGGTTTAGATTGCTTTGACTTTCGTGGTATAGACTGTTGTTCGGCGGGTTTCTGCGCTCTACTGCGTTATAGCATGTTTTGCTTGGTTCTGGGGAGGCCAGCAATAATGTTCTCGGCTCGTAAGGTTGAGATAGACAACTTTTGCTTGTGTTTCATTTGGTAAGGTTAGGATATCATTGCTTTGACATTTACGATAGACACCGATATTCGGCGGATTTCTGTTACTACTCTGCTCCAGTATATTCTGCTTGGCTCTGGGGTGGCCAGCAGTATTGTTCTTGGCACGTTAGTCTGAGTTACGTTGCGTTCGGTTATGTTACGATGTGTTGGGTTAGGACGGGGTAGCTTTGACTTTTGGTCTATAAGCTGCTTTACGGTTGATTTCTGCACTGCACAATGCACTACTATACTGCACTACTATAGTTTATTTTAGGTTAGGTTATGTTTGGTTAGGATAGCTTTGACTTTCGTGCTGTACACAGACATTTGGTGAATTCCTGCCCTCTGCTGTGGTCTAATATGCCCTGCTTTGCTCTGCAGAGGCCAGAAATAGTGGCCGATGCATGTTAGGCATAGTTACGTTACCTTTGGTTAGGTTATGTTAGCATGTGTTATGTTTGGATAACTTTGGCCTTTCTGCTGCTTACTCCCATTATCTTCGTTTCTGCGCTCCACTATCCGCTAATACATTCTGCTTGGCGATGTGAGTGGTTGGGGGCAGCAATGGTGGCTTAGGCTCGTTAGGTTTTGATATGTTACGTTTGGTTATGTTGCTCTTGGTAAGGATAGGATACGACAAATTTGACATTTGTGCTATGCACTGACATTCGTTGGATTTCTGCTCTCTACTCTGCTGTGATATGTTCTGCTTGGCTCAGGAAAGGCAAGCAATAGGTGTCTCGTCTCTCTAGATTCTGTTATTCAACGTTTGGTTAGGTTAGGTTAGGCCTGGTTTGGATACGATGGCATTGACTTTTGCGCTATACACTCCATTCCGGTGGAATTCTGCGCTCTACTGTGATGTATTACTCTCTGCTATGCGCTATGGAGGCCAGAAGTAGTGGCCGCTGCGCGATAGGTACCGTTAGGTTACATTTCGTTACGTTAGGCTCGCGTGGTTTGGTTTGGAATATCTTTGTCTTTTGTGCACTACACTACCACTTAATGGCCTCTTGCGCTCTACTCTTCTCTAATGTGTCCTACCTGGCTCTGGAGAGGGCAGCATCGGTGGTATCGGCACGTCAGATTGATCTATGATACGTTTGGTTACGTCACGTTTGGTCAGACTAGGATAGGATAGCTTTGTCCTTTGTGCTATACACCGCTTTTCGGTCGATATCTGTGCACTGCACTGCTCTAATAGCATCGGCTTGAATCTGGGGAGGCCAGCAGTAGCGGTCGTGGCGCGTTTGGTTGGGACATGCTGCGTCTGGCTATGTTACGTTATACTAAGCTTGGTTAGTATGCCTTTGACTTTTGTGCTGTACACAGCTATTCGGTTGATACTTGCGCTCTGCACTGCTGTACTAACATCTGTGTGTCTCAAGGGAGGCAATCAATGGTGGTCTTTGCACGTTTGGTTGAGTTAGGTTACTTTCGGTTTGGTTAGATTAAGTTAAGTTTGGTTCAGATGGCTTTGACTATTGTGCTATACACTGCTATTCTATGGACGCCTGCGTTCCAGTCTTCTCTAATATGCTCTGTTTGGCGCTGCTGACGCCGGCAATAGTGCTCCCGTCACGTTAGGGTAAGTTATGTTACGTTCGTTTAGGTTAGGATATGGTAACTATAACTTTTTTGCCATAAACTGCTATTCGGAGGATTTCTGCGCTCTTCTTTGCTCTACTATACTCTGCACGACTCTGCGCAGACCAGCAATAGCGGTCATGGCACGATAGGCTGAGTAAGTTTCCGCTTGGTTAGATTAGGTTAGGTTATGTATGGTTAGGCTGGCTTTCACTTTTGAGGTATACACTGCTGTTAGGAAGATATCTGCGCTCTGCTGCGCTCTAGTATATTCTGCTTGGCTATGGGGATGCCAGCAGTAACGTTCTCGGCTTGTAAGTCCCAGTCGTGCTGCGTCTGGTTGTGTTACGTTTGATTAGGTTCGGACAGTGAAGCTTTGACTTTTGTGCTATACACTCCTATTCGACGAATTTCTACACTTTCGTTTTCTCTAATATGCCCCGTTTTTCCCTGTGGATGCCAGCAATAGTGGCCTCGGCAGGTTAAGTTAGGTTAGGCTACGTTTGTTTACGTTACGTTTGGCTAGGTTACGATAGGGCAGCTCTGACTTTTGAGCTATAGACTGCTATACGTTGAACTTCTGCGCTCTAGTGGGTTGTAGCTAGTTCTGCTTGGCTCTGTGGAGGCCAGCGATGGTGGTCCCGGCACGCAAGTTTGAGATATGTTACGCTTGGTTTGCCTAGGTTTAGATAGTTTTGGTTAGGGTAGATTTGAGCTTTGAGTTACACACTGCTATTCGGACGATTTCACCGTTATACATTGTTCTGCTATACTCTGCTTAGCTCTCGTAGTGCCAGCAATGGCTGTCGTGGCACGTCAGTTTGCGTTTCGTAACGCCCGCTTATGTTAGGCTTGGTTAGGATGGGATAACGTAGCTTTGACTTTTGTGCCATAAACTGCTATTCGTTGGATTTCTGCGCACTACGTTGCTCTATTTTACTCTGCTCGAACCTGAGGTGGCCAGCAATAGTGGACGTGACACGTTAGGTTAGGTTAGGTTACGTGTGGTTAGGATAGCTTGGGTTAGGTTTGCTTATGATGGCTTTGACCTTTACGCCACACAATGCTGAGCGTTGAATTTCTGCGCTCTACTGAGCTATGGTATGTTTTGCTTGGCTTGGGGGAAACCAGAAGTGGTGGTCTGGGCACGTTATGCTGAGTACTGTAACACTTGGCTATGTCACGCTTGGTTAGGTTAGGACAGGATAACAATGAATTTTGTGCTATACACTGATATTCGGTGGATATGCGCGCTCTTCATATCTGTACTATACACTGCTCTACCCTGAGGAGGCCTGGAAGTGTGGTCTCGACACGTCAGGTCGAGTTTGGTTATGTTTGGTTATTTTACGTTAGTATATGTTAGGTGAGGGTAACTTTGCCTTTCGTGTCATACACTAACATTCGGTGGATTTTTACATCCTATGTTGCTCTACTATACACTGCTAGACTCTGGGGAGTCAAATAATACTGGTCGCGGCTCGTTACGTTGAGTTAGGTATCGTTCGATTATGTCAGGTAATGTTAGGATAGGAGAAGGTAGCTTTGACCTATGTGCCGTACAACGATGTTCGGTGGATCTCTGCGATGTAATGTGCACTACTATACTCTACTCGACCCTGGGTAGGACAGAAATTGTGGTCCCGGCACGTTGTGTCCGGTTAATGTACGTTCGTTTACGTTACGTTAGGCTATGATAGGAGAGGATAGCCTTCACTTTTGTTCTACGCACTTCTATTCGGTGGACTTCTGTGCTCTACTATGCTCTAATTCTCTCTACCTCTTTCTTTGGAGGCCAGCAATAGTTTTCCCGTCTCGTTAGGTTTAGTTAGTCTACGATTGTTTAGGTCAGGTTTTGTCAGCTGAAGTTAATGTACCTTTGACATTTCTGATTTTGGCTGCCATTTGGCGGCTTTCTGCGCTCTGCTGTGCTACATTGTATTCTGCTTGGCCTTGGCGATTCCAGTAGTAGTGGTTTCGGCTCGTTGGCGTATGTTAGGTAACGTTTGATTTCATTACGTTTTGATAGGTTACGATCGGTTAGCTTCGACTTTTGAGCTACACACTGATACTCGTTGTATTTCTACGCTCTACGTTGTTCTACAATACTCTGCTCTACTGTGGGCATGGGAGGAATAGTCGTCTCGGCACTACAGTTTGAAACAATCTACGCTTGGTTATGTTACATTTGGCTTGGTTAGGAGAGTGTAGCTTTGACTTTTGTGCTGCACACTGCAGTGTGGTGGACCACCGCGCTCTACTGTGTCCTAGTATATTCTGCTTGGCTCTGGGGAGACCTGCAATGGTAGCCTTGGCAAGTTAGTTTGAGATAGACACCGTTTGGTTATGTTACGCTTGGTAACGTAAGTATAGGATATCTTTGTCTTTCATGCTATAGGCCGCTATTGGGTGCGTCTCTGCGCTCTACAGTGCTCTATTGTGTTGTCTTCGGATCTGGGGAAGCCAGTAATAGTGGCCTCGGCACGATAGGTAGAAGTAGGATACATTTGGTCAGATTATGTTAGCGCAGGTTAGGTTTGGATAACTTCGACTTTTCATCTCTGCACTGCGATTCCATGGATCTCTGCGCTCAACTATCCTCTATTATGTTCTGCTTGGCTCTGTGGAGGCCAGCAATACTATTCGCGGCAATGTAGGTTGGGGTTGGTTACGATTGGATAGGTTAGGCTTGGTTGGGTTATTCTAGGATTGCTTTTTGACATATGTGTCGACACTGATATCCTACGTACTTCTGCTCTCTACTGTGCTGTGTCATATTCTGCTTGTCTCTTCGGAAGCCAGTAATATCTGTCACGGCACGTTAGGTTTATTTACTGCACGTTTGGCTAGGTTAGAGTAGGTATGGATGGGGTAGGATATCTTTGACTTTTCTGCCGCACTCTTCGTCTCGATGAATGTCTCCGCCCTTCTCTCCTCTAATATGTCCAGCTTCGCCCTGGGGAGGCCGCAAATAGTGGCCGCGACATGCTATGTTGCGCTAGGTTACGTTTGGTTAGCTTATGTAGGCAAGGGTAAGGTTTGGATAGCTTCGATTTTTCTGCTATACACAGCGATTATATGGATTTCGGCACACTGCTCTCCTCTAATATGTTCTGCATGGCTGTAGGGAGACCAGCAGTGATGGTTGCAGCACGTTAGGTTGAGATATGTTGCGCTCGGCTCGGCTAAGTTACGATACGCATTGTTAGGATAGCTTTGCCTTCTGCGATGTGCACAGAAGGTCGATACCTGTGTACTGCATTGCTCTACTATCATATGCTTGAATCTGGGGATGTCATCAATAGCGGTTGCGGCACGTTTGGCTGTGGTAGGTTACGTTTTGTTTGGTTAGGTTATGTTACGTTTGGCCAGAATGGCTGTGACTCTTACGCCATACACTGCTATTCGGTCGATATCTGCCCTCTGCATGGCTGCACTAGTATCTGCTTTTCTCTGGGAGGGCAGCAACTGTGGTCGTGGCACTTTTGATTGAGTCGGGATTCCTTTGGTTATGTTAGGTTTGGGTAAGTTTGGTTAGGGTGTCTTTGACTTTCGTGCTGTACACTGCTATTCGGCGGATTCCTGCGCTCTACATTGCTCTACTATGCTCTGTCCCGCTCTCGGGAGGGCAGCAATAGTGGGCGCGGCACGTTATGTAGAGTTAGATTATGTTTGCTTTGGTTAGGATACGTTTTCTTAGGCTAGGGTAGCATAGACTTTGGTGCTACGCACATCAATTCTACGGACATCTGCGCTCTTCTGTGACCTATCGCAGTCCGCTTATCTCTGTGGACGCCAGGAATAGTGCTTTCGGCACGTTGGGTTGAGTTATGTTACGTTTGCTTAAGTTAGGTCCGTCTAGGCTGGGATGGGATAGCTTTGACCTTCGTGCTGTACTCTGTTTTTCGGTGGATTCCTGCCCTCTCATGTGCACTACTTTATTCCGTTTGGCCTCGTGGCGGCCAGCAGTACTTTTCGCGGCGCCATAGGTTGAGTTACATTACGTTTGGCTACGTAATGTTACGTAGTGATAGGTGAGGATAGCTCCGACTTTTGTGTTATTCACTACTGTTCTACGAACTTCTGCGCACTACTTTGCGCTACAACGCTCTTTTTATCCCTATGGGCGCCAGGAGTACTGCACTCGGCACGTTAAGTTGAGATATGTTACGCTTGGATTGGCTATGTTTGTCTGCGTTTGGTAAGGATGGCTTCGACTTTTGCGCTATACACCGTTGTACGGACGATTTCGGCGTTCCATATTACTCTGCTATAATCTGCTTTGCTCTACTGAGGTCAGCAACAGTGGTCCTGGCACGTAAGTTTGGGTTACGTTACGTCTGCTTATGCTACGTTTGGTTAGGTTAGGATAGGATAGCTCGGTCTTTTGTGCTATACACTTCTATTCTGTGGGCTTCTGCGCTCTACATTGCCCTAATATGCTCTGCTTGCTGCAGGGGAGGCCAGCATTGTTGGTCTCGTGACGTTAGGTCGAGTTAAGAAACGTTTGGTTAGTTTAGGTTATGTCCGGTTATGTTAGAGTATCTTCGACCTTTGTGCTTTACATTTCAGTGCGGCAGACACCTGCGCTCCACTGTGCTCTAGTATATCCTGGTTTTCCGTGGGGTTGTCAACAATAGCGGTCTGGGCATGTTATGTTGTGTCATGTTACGTTTGGCCTTGCTACGTTCGGTTATGTTAGGCCAGGGTGGCTTTGACTTTTGTTCTGTGCACTGCTATTCGGTCGACATCAGCGTTCTACAGTGACCTAGCATTCCACACTTTTCTCTAGGAATTTCAGGAATAGTGGCCGCGGCGCGTTAGGTTGCGTTAGGTTAAGCTTTAGAGGATTAGGTTTGTTTGCTTCTGGTAAGGGTATCTTTGACTTTCGTGCTCTAAACTATTATAAGGTGTAACTCTGCGCTGGACTGTGCTCTCCTATACTCTGCTCACATGTGGGGAGCCCACAGTGCTCTAATATCTTCGGCTTGGCCCTGGCGAGGCAGGCAAAAGGGGTCTCAGCTCGTTATGGTGAGCCAGGTTACGTTCGGTTATGTTGAGTTAGGTTAAGCAAGGTCAGCATAGTTTTATCCCTGTGCTTTGACCTGCTATTCGGTGGATTGCTGCGCTCTACTATTTTCTAGTATGTCCAGCTTGGCTCTGAGGTGGGCATCAATGGCAGTTTCGGCACATTAGGTCGAGTTATGTCACGTTCGGTTAGGTTGCGTTTGGCTGCGTTTGGTAAGGATAGCTTTATCTTTTGTGCTGTACGCTACTATTCGGATGATTTCTGCGCTCTACTGTGCCCTAGTATGACCTGCTTGGCTCTGGGAACGGCAGTAATGGCGTCCTCGGCACGTCAGTTTGAGTTAGGCTATGTCTGGCTATGTTCTGTTAGTTTGGATTATGACTGCGTCACTCTGACTTTCCCGATATGCACTGCGATCCTATGGCTTTCTGCGCTCTACTCTCCGCTAACCTCTTCCGTTTGACTCTGTGGAGGGCAGCAATGGTGTTCTCGGTGCGCTAGGTTGTGTTATGTTACTTTTGGTTATGTTACGGTTGGTTAGGTTAGGAGAGGGTAGCCTTCACTTTACTGCTGCAATCTGCTATTAGGTGGATTTCTCCGCCCAACATTGATCTAATATTTCCAGCTTTGCTCTGTGAATGCCGGCAATGGTGGTCTCGGAACGCTATGTTTGGTCAGGTTAAGTTCGGTTAGGTTGGGTATGGCTAAGTTTGATTAGGATCGCTTTAAGTCTTGGGCTGTACGCTGCTATTCGGTGGATTTCTGCATTCCACTGTGCTCTAGTGTGTCCTGCTTGGCCCTGGGGAGTGCGTCAACGGCGTTCTCCGAACGTTAAGATGAGTTAGGCTATGTTTGGTTATATTCTGTTTGCTTGGGTTAGGTTTGGGGATCTTTGACTTTTCTGATATACACTGCGATTCTACGGATGTCTGTGTTCTACTCACCGCTAATGTACTCTGCTTGGCACGGCGGAAGCCAGGAATAGTGGTCGCGGCAGGTTAGGTTCAGTTGGGATACGTTTGGTTATGTTTCGATTGATTAGGTTAGGAGAGGATATCATTGCCTTTAGTGGTGTAGTCTGTTACTCTTAGGTGAATTTCTTCGCCCACAGTGCTCTAATATTTTCATCTTGGCTCTGCGAAGGCCAGCAACAGTGGTCTCGGCACGTTGTTCTGTGTCAAGTTACGTTCGGTCAGGATGGGTTTGGCTAACCTTCGTCAGTATAGCCTTAACGTTTCTGCTGTACACTGCAGTTCGGTATATATCTGCACTCTACCGTGCTCCAATGAGTCCCGCTGGGATATGGGGAGGGCAGCAACAACGGTCTGGGCACGTGAGGTTGTGCTATGCTATGTTTTTTCATGTTCAGTTGGTGTGGATTAGGATTGGGTAGCTTTGACTTTCCTGATATACGCTGCTATTTTATGAATTTCAGCGATCTACTTACAACGAATGTGTTCCGCTTGACTCCCGGGGGCCCACCTGCAGTGGTGACGGCACGTTGGGCTTAGTTAGGTGACGTTTCCTTAAGTTACCCTTGGTTAGGTTTGGAGAGGGATGCTCTGACTTTAGTGATATAGTATGTATTTGGGTGGAACTGTGCCACCCGCTCTGCCTTAATATTTTCTGCTTGGCGCTGGGGAGGCCAGCAATAGCGTTCTCGGTACGTTAGGTTGAGATAGGCTATATTCGGCCCTGTCCTTTTTGTTTGGGTTAGGCTTAGGTAGCTTTGACTCTTCTGATATACACAGCGATTCTATGGATTTCAGCGTTCTACTCTCTGCTCGTGCGCTCTGCTTGGCTCAGCGGGAGCCAGCAAAAGTGGCCCCGGCACGGTATGTTGTGACAGGTTACGTTCGGTTAGGAGGGTCTGGACAAATTTGGCTAGTATAACTTTAACTTTTGAGCTGTGCACTGCTATCAGGACGATTTCTGCTTTCTAATGTGCTCTAGTATGTCCTGCTTGGCGCTGATGAGGGCAGCAATAACGTTCTGGCCACGTTACGTTTTGCTACGCTATGCTTGTTCATATTATGTATGTGTGAGTTAGGATTGGGTAGCTTTGACTTTCCCGATATACACCGCTATTTAAAGAATTTCAGCGATCTACTCTCCACTAATGTATTCCGCTTGGTTTTCGGGGGCCCACCTATAGTGGTGGCGGTACGTTGGGTTGAGTTAGGTGACATTTCTTTAAGTTGCCCTTGGTTAGATTAGGAGAGGGTTGCTTTCACTTTGGTGATATAGTATGCTATTAGGTGGAACTGTGCACCCTACTCTGCCCTAATATTTTCAGCTTGGGTCTGGGAAGTCCAGGAGTAGTGGTCTCGGCACGTTATCTCCATTCAGGTTACGTTCGGCTAGGACGGGTGGAGCTATGTTTGGTTAGGATATCATTTAGTTTTGTGCTGTACACAGCAATTCGGTGGAGTTCTGCGATCTTCTGTGCTCTAGTATGCCCTGCCTGGTTCTGAGGGGGGGGGGCGGATAGCAGGAGCGGCTTCGGCACATTAGGTTGGGTTAGGCTGTGTTTGCCTATTTTCCGTCGGTTTGGGTTATGTCTGGGTTTCTGATATACCCTGCGATTCTTTGGATTTCTGCGTCCTACTCTGCGCTAATGCATTCTGTTTGGCTGCGGGGCGGCCGGCAATAGAGGCCGCGGCGCGTTAGGTTGAGTCAAGTTACGTTCTGCCATGTTACGACTGGTTAAGTTAAAAGAGGATGGCTTTGACTTTAGTGCAATAGTCTGCTGTTAGTTGGAGTCCTGCGCTCTACAGCGCTCAAATGTTTTCAGCTTGGCTCTGCGGAGGCCAGGAATTGTGTTCTCGGCACGTTATGTTGAGTCAGGTTGGGTTCGGTTACGTGGGGTTAGGATGTTTGTTTAAGGTATATTTAACTTTGTCCTGTACACTGCAGTCCGGTCGATTACTGCGCTCTACTGTCCTTTTGTATGACCTGCTTGGATCTTGGGTGGGCAGAAATAGCGTTCTCGGCACGTTGGGTTTAGATATGCTACGTTTGGTTATGTTATGCTATTTCGAGTTGGGTTTGGGTAGCTACGACTTTTCTGATACACACTGCTGTTCGACGGTTATCTGCGTTCTACTCTCCACTAATG
>NW_016911565.1:6122-24567 GCF_001483705.2 Eufriesea mexicana | reverse complement strand
CAGTGTCGGCTTCGGCACGTTAGGTTGAGTTAATCTACCTTTGGTTATTCTCGGTTGTTTTGGTTAGGATTTGTTATCTTTGACTTTTCTGATATACGCTGCGTTTCTATGGATTTCTGCGTTCTGGTGTCCACCATTTTGCTGGTCTATGGCGGGGCCAGCACTTGTGTTCGTGCCACGTTGGTTTGAGATAGGTTATGTTTGGTAATGTTACGATTACTTAGGCATGACATAGACAAACATAGAATAACCAAGCGTTACCTAGCACCATCTAACGCGACGCGAACACTATTGCTGGCCTCCCCAGAGCGAAGCGGAACATATTAGAGAGTGTATAGGGCAGAAATACATATAATCGCAGTGCATAGCTGAAAAGTCAAACCTATCCAAACCTAACCCAAGCAAATATAGCCTAACAAGACGAAGTCTAACTCAAACTAAACAGCAGTGACCACTGTTTCTGGAGATCCTACGGCCATGCAGAATACAGTAGGGCACAGCACAGTGCAGAAGACCAGAGAACGACAGTGTATACCACGAAAGTCTGGGCCGCCCTATCCTTACGCAAACGAACGTAGCATATCCATACGTAGCCTAACACAAACTAACGTGACGAGACCACTGTATCTGGTCTCCCCAGTGACGAGCAGAGTATGGTAGAGCTATGTGGAGCGTAGAAATCCGCCGCATAGTAGTGCATAGCACAAAAGTCAAAGCTATCCAAGACTAACCTAGCGGAACTTAACATTGCCATACGTAACGTAGCTCAACCTAACGCGCCGAGAACATTATAGCTGGAATTTCGAGAGCCAAGCTTAACACGTTAGAGCACTGTAGAGTGCTGAAATCCGCCAAATAGCAGTGCATAGCACAAAAGGCGGAGCCATCCTGCCCTAACCTAAAGAAAATAACATAAGCAAACGTACCACAACTAAACGCAACGTGCCGAGACCACTGTTACTGGCCTTCTCAGAGACAGTCAGAGCTAATTAGATAACAGTAAAGCGAAGAAAGCCACCAAATAGCATAGTACAGCGCAAAAATGAAGGATATCGAAACCTAACTAGGCCTTATCTAACCTAGCCTAACGTAGAACAACTATACCTAACGCGCCGCTTCCAATATTGCTTGTATCCCCAAAGACAAGCACAATATGACAGAGCACAGTACAGCACACAGGTCCATGGAATGGCAGTGTATAGCAAGAAAGACGAAGATAACCTAACCTTACCGACGCAAGCCTAACCTAGCCAAACGTAACCTAACACAAACCAACGTGCCTAGACCACCATTAGTGGCCTCCCTACAGACGAGCAGAACCTACTAGAGCATAGTAGAGCGCAGAGATCCACCGAATTGCAGTGCATAGCACAAAAGTAAAAGCTGTTCTCTCCTAGCCTGGCATAACCTCACAGAACCAAACGTAACATAACTTAACCTAACATGCCTCGCCCACAATTGCTGCCCTAACAGAGTCAAGCAGGACACGTTAGAGCACCGTCGAGCGCAGAAATCCATCGAATAGCTGTGTACATGTCAAAAGTAAAAGGTACTCTCTCGTAACCTAACCAATCGTAACAAAACCAAACGTAACCAAACTCAACCTAACGTGCCGCCACCACTCTTGCTGGCCCGTCCAGAACCAAGCAGAACATGTTAGAGGAGAGTAGCCGGCAAAAGTCCATAGAGTCGCAGTGTACGGCAGGAAAGTCGCAGATACCCAAACCTAACACAAACCATCCTATTCTATCCTAACGCAGCAAAACAAAACGTAACTTGCCGCGACCACTATAGCTGGCATCCTCAGCGTCTAGTAGGTTAGAGTAGAGCACAGCGGAGGGCAGGAATCCATAGAATATCTGTGTATAGCGCGAAAGTCAAAGCTATCCTAATCAAACATTACCTAAGCCAACCTAACCAAACGTAACCTAACTAAGCATAACGTGCCACGGGCACTATTGCTCCCAACCCAAGAGTCGATCAAAGTGTAGTAGAGCAATGTAGTGCGCAGAAATCCACCAAATAGGAGTGTATAGCACAGAAGTCAAAGCTATCCTATCCTAACCCATCCAAACGTAATATAACCGAACGCAACATAGCCGAACCTAACGTGCCGAGACGACTACGGCTGGCCCCTACGCATAGCGAATAGGAGTGGACAGCACAAAAGTTGATGCTATCCTGACAAAACTTAGCCTGACCCAACCTAACCGAACGTAACCAGACAAAATGTGACGTGCAGGGGCCACAGTTGCTGGCCCTCCCAGTGCCAAGCTAAAGGCACAAGAGCAGCCAATGGCGCAGGAATCCACCTAATAGCAGACTGTGACGCCAAAGTCAAAGCAATCCTCGCCCAACCTAGCCAACCGTAACATAACCAAACTCAATCCAACTCAACATAACGTGCCTCGAGCACTATTGCTGGCCACTCCAGAGACTGGCGGAACACATTCGTGGAGAGGAGAACGCAGATATCCATAGAATCGCAGTGTATATCAGAAAAGTCATAGCTACCCGAGCCTAACCCAAACCAACGGAACATAACCAAACATAGCCCGAATCAACCTAACGTGCCTAGAGCGTAGAAATACAACGAATGGCAGTGTATAGCGCAAAAGTTAAATATACCCTTATCAACGGCAGCCTAACCTTAACGTAACCGTAACGTAACCGAACGCAGCCTGACTCATCATAGAGGTCCAAGGCCACTCTTGCTGACCTTGCCAATACCAAGCTGAAGGCATTAGAGAACTGTAGGGAGCAGAAATCCTCCTAATAGCAGACTATGGCACTAAAGTCAAAGCTATCCTCTCCTAACCTAACGAATCTTAACTTAACCTAATGTACCCTGACACAGTCTATCGTTCCGCGACCACTTCTGCTTGCCTCTCCAGAGTGAAGCAGGGTATAGTGGAGCCACGCGGAGAGCAGAAAGGCGCCAAGTCGCAATGTAAAGCTCAAAAGTAAAAGATATGCTGCCGTAACATAACCAAACGTCACAAATCCAAACGTAACATAACTCAACCTAACCCGCCTCTGACACAAGTTCCGGCCTCCCCAGAGCAAAGCGGAGAATATCAGATTACAGTAGCGAGTAGAAATACACGGAATAGCAGCGCACAGCACGAAAGTCATAGCTGTCCTCGCCTAACCTATCCAAGCGTAACATAAGCAACCGTAGTATAATCCAACCTGACATGCGCACACCACGATTGCTGAACTCCCCAGAGCGGAGCAGAAATTATTAGAGCACAGTAGAGCGCAGAAGCACACCGGAGAGGAGCGTATAGCACAGAAGTTAATGCCATCGCAGCCTAGCCCAACAAACTGTAACATAACCAAAAGTAACATAACTCACTGTAACGTGCCGCGACCAAAATTTCTGGGTTCTCCAGGTTTGAGCAGAGTGCAGTAGAGTACTGCAGAGCGCAGAAATCCACCGAATAGCAGTACATAGCACAAAAGTCTAAACTACACTACCCTAACGTAGCCAAACGTAACTTAACCAAACGCAACATAACTCAGGCTAACTGGCCGAGACCAATTCTGCTGCCCCCCTAGAGCCAAGCAGAGCATATTAGAGCACAGCAGGGCGCAGAAATCACCGAATAGATGTGCATAACGCAAAAGTCAATGCCATCATAGCCAAGCGTAGCCTACCTTAACCTAACTAAACGTAACATGACACCACCTAACCTGTCGTGACCACTATTTCTGGACCCCCAGAGGTAAGCAGAATATACCAGAGCACATTGGAGTGCAGACAGCGACAAAATAGCAGTGAATATCACGAAAGTCAATGGTAACCTGACATAAGCAGGCGTAACTTAATCGAACCAAGCGTAGAATAGCTAAACCTAACGCGCAGTGAGCACCATCACTGGTTCCTCCAGATCCAAGTAGAATATACTAGGGCACATTAGAGCGCAGAATACCACAGAACAGCAGTGAATATCACAAATGCCAAAGATATCCTATCCTAACATGTCCAAGCATAACGTAACCAAAAGTGGAATAACTAACCCTACCGAGCGGAGACCCCTATTGCTTTACTTCCCATCGCCAAGCATGGCATTTTAGAGGAGAATAGAAGGCAGAGGTCCATAGAACGGCTGCGTATAACACGAAAGTAAAAGATATCCTAACCTAACACAAACAAACCCAACTTAACCAAACGTAACCTAACACAACGTAATGTGCCGCGGCCGTTATTTCTGGTACTCCGAGAGCAAAGCAGGGAATGATAGATCACAACAGAGCGCAGAAATCCACGGAACAGCAGTGCACAGCACGAAAGTTATAGCCATCCCTCCCTAACATAATCAAGCATAATAAAACCAAACGTAACGTAACTCAACCTGACGTGCCTAGACCACTATTGCTGACATCCTCGCAGCAATGCAGCATATACTAGAGCAAAGGAGAGAGCAGATATCGGCCGCACTGAAGTGCGAAGTTCGAAAGTCAGACATATCCTAACCTCACCAGACATAACCTATCCAAGCCGAACGAAGTCTTACTCAACTTAACTTGCCGAGACCAAAATTGCTGGCCTCCCCAGAGAAAAGCAGGGCAGTAGGGCGGTGAAGTCCTCAGAATAGCAGCGTATAGCGCAAATGAGGTAGATATTCTGTCCTAACATAACCAACCTTAACATCGCCAAACGTAACCAGATACTACCTAACGCGCTGCCACGACTATTGCCGGCCGCTCCGGAGCCCAGTAGAGGACATTATAGGAGAGTAGAGCGCAGAAATCTGCAGAATCGCTGTGTACTGCGGAAAAGTTAAACATACACAAGCCAAACACAATCTAACATGCCCTTATCTGATATAGCATACTCGTCATATTGTGCCGCGACCAGTAGCCGTGGCCTCCACGGGGCCAAGCGGATTAGAGTATCGCACTGCAGACGGCAGGAATCTGCCGAATAGCAGTGTATAGCACGAAATTCATAGCGAACCAAATGAAGCCTAGCCGGACATAACCTGTCCAAACGTAGATTAATTAAACCTAACTGGACGAGACCTCTATTGCTAGAAATCCCAGAGCCAAGCAGAACATATTAGAGTACAGCGGAGTGCAGGAATCTCCGAATAGCAGTGTATAACACAAATGTCAATGCCATCCTAGCCAAACGTAACCTATCGTAGCCTAACCACGCGTAACCTACCGCAGACCATCGTGCCACGACCGATACTGCTGGTCTCCTAAGAGTCGACCAGGGTATAGTAAAGGAACGTAGATCGCAGGTATCCACCGAATAGCCGTGTACAGCTCAAAAGCTGAAGCCTTCGTTTCCTGAAGTGACAAACCGTAACATAACCAAACGTCACATGACACAAATCAACGTGCTGCGACCACTACTGCTGGGCTCCCCAGATTGGGTCAGAGTATAACGGAGCGCAGTAGATTGCAGAAATCCACATAGCAGTTTGTAACATGAAAGTCAAAGCTATCCTAGCCTAGCGCAGGGTAACCTAACCTGACCGCACGTATCACAACACAGCGTAACGTGTCGCGACCTCTGTTGCTGGCCTCGTGAGAGTAGAGCAGAGTGCAGTAAATCATTGATGTGAGCAGATACCACCGAAGGGCAGTGTGTAGCACAAAAGTCTATGCTATCGCACCGAAACCAAGCCAAACTTAATATAACCTGACGCAAAATTTATCAGCCTAACGTGCCGACAGCGCTACTGCTGGCCAGCCCATATACAAGTAGAACATACTACAGCAGAGTAGAGCGCAGAAGACAACGGTATAGCAGTGTATACCAGAAGAGTCAAAACTATCCTATTGAAAACCTGATCAAACGTGACGTAACAAAACGCAGCCTAACATAACCTAACGTGCCGAGACAAGTATTGCTGGCCTCCGCAGAGTCAAGCAGAATATAATGGTGCACAGCAGAGCGCATATGTCCACCTAATAGCGGTGTGCAGCATAGGAGTCAAATCTATCCTATCCTAAACTATCCAACCGTAACACTGCCATTCCCGGCGTAGCGAAACCTATCGTGCCATGACCACAATTGCCGGCCTCCCAAGAGTGGAGCAGGTTATAGTGGGGCGCAGTAGATCGCAGAAAGCCGCCAAATAGCAACGTAATGCACAATAGTCAAAGACACTCCAACCTAACCGCACAAAACCTAGCCTAGCCACATGTAGAATAGCTAAACCTAATCAGACGAGACCGCAATCGCTGGCCTCCCCAAAGCCAAGCAGAACGGATTAGAGCACGGTAGGGCGAAGAAATTCACGGAATAGCAGTATATAGCACAAAATTCAAAGCAATCCATACCAAACATAGCATAACCTGAGATAACGATACGAAACAGTAGTAAGCCTATCGTGCCACGACCGCCATTGCTTCCCTCCCAAGTGTCGAGTAGAGTATAGGAGAGCAACGAAGGGCAGAGAAGTCCACCGATTAGCAGTGTATAGCGCAGAATTCAAAGATACCCAATACTGACTTAACCGAACGTAACATAACCGGACGTAACCTAACCGAGCCTAACGCTCCACGGACTCTATTTCTGGCCTCCCCAGACCAAAGCAGAGAACATTAGGTATCAGTTGATCGCAGAAATCGGCCGAATTGCAGTGTATAGCGCAAAGGTCAAAGCAACCCGACCAAACATGGCATTACCGTATCTTTCCAAACGCAACGTAGCTCAACCAAACGTGCCACGGCCACCATTCCTGGCCTGCCCAGAGACAAGCGAATGAGGGTAGAGCAACGCAGGGCGCATATGTCGAACCAACAGACGTGTATAGCACGAAAGTCGATGCCATCCCGGCCAAACGTAACAAGACCCAACAAAATGTGCCACGTCCGCTGTTGCTCGCCTCCCCAGAGACAAGCAGATGCTAGTGGAGCTATAGAGTGTACAGGTATAGACCAAACAGCAGTGTATATCACAAAAGTCAAAGATACCCTTACCAACCTTATCCTAACCTAGCCAAGGCTAGCGTAAGCTAACTAAATATGGTGTGAAGAGACCACCATTGCTGGCCTCCCCAGTTTCGAGGAGAGTATGTTAGAGCAACGTAGAGCGCAGATGCCACCGAAGGGCTGTGTATAGCACAAAAGTCCTAGCTATCCTGCCCAAACACAATCAAACGTAACATAAGAAGGAGTAACGTAACAGAACCTTACGTGCCACGACCGCTATTGCTTGACTCACGAGAGCTAAGCATAGTATAGGAGAGCTTTTTATAGTTCTGATAGAGTCCGAAATGCTGTTTATAGCACACATGTCAAAGCTAGCCTAACGAGACCTATCCAAACCTAACCGAAACGAACGTGACATAATCCAACCTAACCTGCCGAGAGTAGTATTCCTGGCGTCCACAGAGACAAGCAGAGTGTGATAGCGCACAGAAGGGCGCAGAAGTCTATAGAATGGCAGCGTGTAGCACAAAAGACATAGCTACCTCAACCTAACGCATCGTTACCTAACACATCCAAACGTAGTATAACTTAACGTGTCGCGACAACTATTGCTAGCCGCCCGAAAGTCGAGCAGAGTAAAGAAGAGCGATGTAGACAGCAGATATCCACGCAACAGCAGCGTACAGCACAAAGTCCAAAGCTACCCTATCCTAATCTATCCTAACGTAACGCAACCAGGCGTAACTTAGCTATACCTGAAGTGTCGAGACCTATATTGCTGCCTTCCCCAGAGCAAAGCAGGGGACACTAGAGCACAGTAGAGCTCAGATATCCACCGATTAGCAGTGTACAGTACAAAAGTTAAAGCTATCCTAACCAATCATTGCCTAACCCAACTTAGCCGAACGTAACATAACTCAACTTAAAGAGCCGATACCACTACTGCTGGCCTTCCCAGAGCCAAGTTGAAAATATGAAAGGACTGTAGGGGGCAGTGATCCACCTAACAGCAGACAATAGCACTAAAGTCAAAGCCATCCCCTCCTAACGTAACCAACCGTAACATAACCAAACGTAAACCAACTGAACCTAACGTGCTGCGACCACTATTGCTGGCCTCCCCAGAGTCAAGCGGAGCACGACAGTGGAGAGTGGAACGCAGAAATCCATATAATCGCTGTATATATCAGAAAAGTAAAAACAACCCGAGCATAACCCGAACGAACGGGACACAGCCTAACATAGCCTGACTCAACCTAACGTGCCGAGACCGTTATTGTTGCTCTCCACAGAGCAAGTCGGGACATAGGAGATCGCAGTATAGCGCGGAAATCCTCCGAATCGCAGTATATAGCACAGAAGTCAAACCTATCGTACCATAACCTAATCAAACTTAACCCAAGCAAACGTAACTTGACCCTTCCAAATGTGCCGGCACCGCTATTCCTGCCCCCCTCCCCGTCCACAGTGCGGAGCAGAAAGTATTAGATGAGAGTAGAGCGCAGAAATCCATAGGATCCCAGTGCATGGCAGAAAAGTCAAAGCAATCCCAACCAAACTTAACCCAACCGAACCTAACCGAACGTGACATAACGCAACCTAGCTTACCACGACCACCGTGGCTGGCGTCCCCAGGGACAAGCATAGTGTGATAGAGCACTCTAGAGCGTAGAAGTCCAGAGAATAGCAGTGTTGAGCACAAAAGTCGAAGCTATCCAAACCAGACCCAACCTATCCAAACCTAATCAAACACAATCTAACGCAACACACCTTGCGGTGGCCAGTATTGCTAGCCTCCATGGGGCTAAGGAGAACATATTACAGTGTAGGAGCGAAACGAAATCCATAGGTCGCAGGGTATACCAGAAAGGTCACGGCTAACCATATCTGGCCCAAGCAAACATAACATAAGCAAACGTGACCTAATTCAAGCAAATGAGCCGCGGCCGCCATCGCTGCCCTCCCCAAAGCAGACCAGAGCATATGATATTACAGTAGATCTCAGAAATCCACAGAAAGGAGGTTTATACCACAAAAGTCAAGGATGTCCCAGCCTAACCAAACCACACATAACATAACCAAACATGTCCTAACCTAACCTACCTAGCCTAGACCACTACTGCTGCCCCCGCAGAGCCTACCAGAATATACTAGAGCACAGCACTGAGCAGAAGTCCGTCGCAGTGCAGTAGAAAGCACAAAAGTCAAAGGTATCCTAACTTAAACTTACCCAACCAAACCTGCCCATACGTAGCCTAACTAAACATAACGTGCCGGTGCAAAGATTGCTGTCCTTTCCAGGGCCAAGCTGATCATATTCGACCATAGTAAAGCTCAGAAATACACCGTGTAGCAGTGTACAGCACAAAAGTCTAGGCTATCCTGTCCGAACCACACCAAACGTAACATAACCGAACGCAACATAACTCAGCCTAACGTGCCGAGGCCACCGTTGCTGGAATACCCAGAGCCGAGCGGAACATAATAGGGCACAGTAGAGCACAGAAATCGTCCGCAAGCGGTGTGCACCTTAAGAGAAATGGCTATCCCATCCAAACTTAACCAAATGTGACATAACCAGCCGTTATATACCTCAACCTAACGTTCCGAGACAAGTATTACTGGCCTCCCCAGAGCGAAGCAGAGTATACTAGAGTACAGTAGCGCGCAGTAACCCAGAGCTTTGCGGTGTACAGCTCAAAAGTGGGAAAAATGCTAGTCCGAACTGTTCAACCTAACCTAACCGAATGTACCATAGCTCAAATTAAGTGGCCACGATCATTGTTGTTGTCATCCCCAAAGCCAAGCGGAGCATATAAGAGCAGTGTAGAGCGCAGAGGTCCACCGAATGGTGGCGTGTAGCACAAGAGTCAGAGCTGCCCTATCCTATCCTAACCAAACGTAACATGACCATTCGCAATCCGTCTCAACCTTACGTGCCGAGACCACTAGTCCTGGCCTCCCGAAAACGAAACAAAACAAACGAGAGCACAGTAGAGCGCAGAAATCCTCCGTACAACAGTATGTACCACGAAAGTCAAAACTATCAGACCAAACCCAAGCTAGCTTAGCGTAGCCAAACGTTGCTTAACAAGAACTAACGGGCCGAGACCTCTATTAGTGGACTCCCCAGAGCCGCGCAACGTAATGTAGAGCAACGTAGTCTGTAGAAACAAAAGGAATAGCTGTGTATAGCACAAAACTCAAAGCCTTCATATCCGAACCTATCCAAGCCCAATATAACTACACGCTACCACTCTGAATCTTACGTGCCGAGACGACTGTTGCAGGCATCCCGAGAGTAAGGCAGAGCACAGTAGAGCACAGAAAGCCACCAAATGGTAGTGTGAAGCGCAAAACTCAATGATACCTTAACCTAACCTGACCTATCCTAACCTAGCCAAACGTAGAATGACTAAACCAAACGAGACAAGGCCTCTATTGCTGGCTTTCTCAGAGCCAAGCAGATCATATTAGAGCACAGTAGAGCACTGAATTCCACTGAATAGCAGTGTCTAACGCAATTGTCTAACCCATCTTGACCAAACGCAGCGTAACATAACTTAACCAAACGAAATTTAACACAAGCCATCGTGCCGCGACCACTGTTGCTGGCCCCCACGTTGAGAAGTGGAAGCTAGTAGTGCAATGCAGAGTGCAGATATCGACCGAATAGCAGTGTATTACACAAAAACCAATGCCATCGAAACCGAACGTAACCTATCGTAACCTAACATAATCTAACCTAACCAAACGCAATGTAATCAAACTTATCCTAACTCCTCCTAACTTGCCGAGATACCTAATGCTGCCCTCCTCTGCGACAGACAGTACACATTAGAGGAGAGTAGGGCGCACAAAGTCCCTAGAATCGTAGTGTACTGTAGATTAGTCAAAGCCATTCAAACATAACCCAAACATATGAAACATGGCCAAAAGGAGCCTAACACAACCTAACGTACGAGAACACAATTGCTGGCCTCCCCAGAGAAAAGCAGATGCCAGTAAAGCAATGCAGTGCAAAGATGCCGACCGAATGGCAGCGTATGGCACAAAAGTCAAGTCTATCCCAACCAAACCTACCTTAACCTAGCCAAGCCAAGCGTAAACTAACTCGCCCTCGCGTGCCGAGACCGCCGTTGCTGGCCTCCGCAGAGCCAAGCAGAACGCATTAGCGCACAGTAGAGCGCAGAAATCCAACGTATAGTATTGAAGAGCAGAAAGGTCAGAGCTATCCTAACCTAACCGAGACAAGCGTAACGTAACCAAACGTAACCTAACTACTCACATCCTGCCCAGACCACTATCGCTGCCCTCCTCAGAGCCAAATAGGGCATATTAAAGGAGAGCAGAGCGCAGAAATCCATAAAATCGCAGTGTATACCAGAAAAGTCAAAGCCATCCATGCCTAAGCCAGACAAATATAACCTAAAGAAACGAGGCCTATCAAAACAAAGCGTGCCACGGCCGCTATTGCTGTCATCCCCAGGTCCAAGGAGAATATAGTAGAGTACAGTAGAGCGTAGAAATGCACCGAATAACAATGTACACCACGGGAATCAAAGTTATCCAAGCAGAACGCAAGCAAACGTAACCTAGCCAAACGAAGCCTAACAGAACCTAACGTGCCGAGAACACTATTGGTGGCGTGCGCAGCGCCATGCAGAGAGTATTAGGGCACAGTAGGGAGAAGAAATGGTAGTGTATAGCACAAAAGTCAAAGCTGTCCTATACTAACCTATCCAAACGTAACCTAACCGAACGCAGCGTAAACCAATCCGACGAGCCAAGACCACTATTGCTGGCATCCCCAGCGCTAAGCAGGTGATAATAGAGCAACGCAGTACACATATACCGGCCGAGAAGCCGTTTATGCCACTGAAGTCAAAGCTATCCTTGCCTAACATAACAAAGCATGACATAACCAATCGTAACCTAACTAAACCTAGCGTGCCTATACCACTGTTGTTGACCACCACACAGCATGCCAGTATGTACTAGAGCACAGTAGTGCGCAGATATCCCCCGCGTTGCAGCGCAAAGCGCAAGAGTCAAAGGTATCGTAACCTAACCCAACCAAACGTAGCGTAACCAAGTATAACCTGACGATACCACCACTGCTGTCCCTTCCAGAGCCAAGCTGATCATACTAGAGCGCAATAGAGCGCAGATAATCACCGAGTAGCAGTGTACAGCACAAATGTCGAAGCAATCCTCTCCTATCCTAACCAAACGTAATACACACGAAAGTAACCTAACACAATCTAACGTGCCGCGACCGCTGTTGCTGGCCTCTCCAGAGACAAGCAGTACATATTACATGGAACGGAGCGCGGGAAACCATAGGAACGCAGTGTATGGTAGAAAAGCCATAGCTGTACAGAACTAGCCCATACCACATAACTTAACCAAACGAACCATAGCTCAGCACAACGTGCAGCGGCCACTATTTCTGGGCTCCCCACATACGAGGGGAGTATAGTATAATAGAATAGAGAGCAGAATTCTACGTAATAGCAGTGTAAAGCACAAAAGTCTAAGCTATCCTAACCTAACCTAGCCGAACTTAAAGAAACCAAACCTTACGCAACACTTCTTAACGTGACGAGACAACTATTGCTGCCCTCACCAGAGCCAGACAGAACACACTGCAACACAGTGGTGCGCAGGATCCCACACAACAACAGTTTATACGACGGAAGTCAATGCAAACCGAACCAAGACCAAACCAGTATGACATAACCGAACGTAGCCTAACCCAACCTGACGTGCCGAGACCGCTATTTCTTGCCTCCCCCGAGGCGAGTAGAGTATATGGGAGCTACGTAGAGCGGAGAAATGCACCGTGTAGCAGTGTATAGCGCAAAGGTCACAGATATCCCATCCTAACCTAACACAGACATACCTAACCTGACCAAATGTAGCATAACACACACCAACGCTACGCTGCCACCATTTCTGGAAATCCCAGCGCAATGCAGGGAATATTAGATCACAGTAGAGCGCAGAAATCCACCGGATAGCTGTGTACAGAGCAAAGGACACTGTTATCGTGTCGTAACATATCGAAACGTAGCCCAACCAAATGCAGCATAACACAATATAACCTTCCGCGACCACAATTTCTGTACTCCCCAGCGCCAAGCAGAGAATATTAGAGCACAGTAGAGCACAGAAATCCACCGAATAGGTGTGTACAGCACTAAAGTCAAAGCTACCCTTCTCTAACCTGACCAAACGTAACGTAGCGAAGCGTAACCTATCTCATCCTAACGTGCAGAGACCACTATTGCTCACCTCCCCGGAGCCAGGCAGAATGTCCTAGAGCATGCGAGGGCGCAGGAATTCATCGAATAGCAGCGTACAACACAAAAGCCGTAGCAATCGTAGCCTAACTTATCCAAGCATAGCATGAACAAGCGTACCCTAACTCAACCTACCGTGCCCAGGCCAGAATTGCTGACATCCACAGAGCAAAGCAGAATATAATTGGGCACAGGTGGGCGCTGAAATTCACCGAGTTGCAGTGTACAGCACAAAAGTCAAAGCTGTCCTATCCTAACCAAATAAAGCTTACCGTAACCAAATGTAACCTGGCATAGCCTAGCCTAGCCCAGCGAAGCATAATTCTACTGATCATGCTGAGACCACCATTGCTCGCATGGTGAGCGCCAAACATTACATATTAGAAAAAAGTAAAGCGCAGAAATCCACCGAATTGCGGTGTACAGCGCAGAAGTCAAAGCAATCCTGTCCTAACCTAACCGAACGTAACCTAACCAAACGCAGCATATCTCGACCAAACGTACCGAGGCCACTATTGCTGGAATCCCCAGGGCCGAGCGAAGCATATTATATCAGTGCTGGGCGTAGAAATCCACAGGATAGCAGTGTATAGCGCAAAAGTCAAAGCAACTCCGTCCTCACCTAACAAAGCGTAACATAAGCAGACGTAACGTAACACAAACTAACGTGCCACGACAGCTTTTGCTGGCCACACGACAGCTAGGCAGAGTATAGAAGAGCAAGGTAGAGCGCTGAAGTCATCCGACTAGTAGCGTATAAGGCAGAAGTCAAAGCTACCCTATCCAAGCCTAACCAGAACTAACCAAGCCAAACGTAACATAACCCAACCTAGCGTGTCCGAGCACTATTCCTTGCATCCACAGAATCAAGCAGAGTGCGGTAGCGCACAGAAGAGCGCAGAGGATCATAAAATGACATTTTTAGCACAAATGTCGGGGCCATCCTAACCTAACACAACGTAACCTTCGTAACCAAACGTAACCTATCTGACACTAACGTACGGCGACCACTATTGCTGGCCTCCCGAGAGTCGAGAGGAGTAGAGTAGAGCAATGTAGAGAGCTGAAATGCACCGAATGGCAGTAAATAGCACAAAAGTCTAAGCTGCCCTATCCTAACCTAGCCAAACGTAACATGACCAAACGCATCATATCTCAGAAAAACGGGCCGAGACCAATAATGCTGGGCTCCACATAGCCAAGCAGAATGTACTAGAATACAGCAGAGCTCAGAAATCCACAGATTAGCAGTGTATAGCACAAAAGTCGAAGCCATCCTATACAAGCTTAGCCTAACCTAACCTACACGAGCGTAACATAACACAAACAAACTCGCCACGGCGGCCATTGCTGGCCTCCCCCTAGCCAAGCAGAGCATATTAGAGCACAGTAGTGCGCGGAGGTCAAGCGAATATCAGCGAATAGCACAAAAGCCAAGGCTATAGACTCCTAACATGACCAAACGTGACATGACCAGACGTCACGTTCCCCAAACTGTGGTGCCACGATCGCTATTGCTGACCTCACGAGAGGCAAGGAGAGCATAGCAGAGCACAGTAGGGCTCGGAAAGCAGCCAGATATCAATTTATAGCACACGAGTCAATGATATCCTAACCTAACCAGATATAACCCAACCCAACCAAGCGTTGAAAAGCTAAACCTAACGTGCCGCGAACGCTATTGCTGGATTCCATAGAGACAAGAGGAACATTGTATAGCGCAGTAGAGCACACGAGTCCATAGAATATCAGTGTTGAGCGCATAAGTCAGAGCCATTCTAACATATCCCAACAATGCGTAACATAACGAAACGCAGCCTAACCTTACCGTAGTACCGAGAGTAGTGCTGCTGGCCTCCCCAGAGCCAAGCTGAAAGTACTGGAGCCGTGTAGGGCACAGAAATCCGCCTAATATCAGACTGTGGCACTAAAGTCGAAGCCATCCTCTTCTAACCTAACCAGTCGTAACGTAACCAAACGTAACCTAACTCAAACTAACGTGCCGCGGTCATTACTGCTGGCCTCCCCAGAGACACGCAGAACGCACCAGTGGAGAGCAGAACACAGAAATCCATAGAACCGTTGTGTACATCAGAAAAGTAAAAAGTACCTATGCCTAACGCAAACCAAAAGAATATAGCCAATCTTAGCATAACACAACCTAACGTGCCGAGAGCCATATTGCTGCCACCCCCCAGAAGCCAAGCAGAACGATTAAGGGGAGAGTAGAACGCAGACGCCCACAGAATCTCAGTGTAAATCAGAGGATTCTTAGTTATCCTCTCCAAACCTAACCAATCGTAACATAACCAAACGTAACCAAACTCAACCAAACGCGCCGACGAATCTGCTACAGGCCTCGCCAAATTGAAGCAGAACACATTAGTGGAGATTCGAACGCAGAAGTCCATAAAATCGCAGTGCATATCGGAAATGACCGCGCCACCCATACATAACCAAAAGCAACGGAACACACCCAAACATAGTCTAACCTAACCTAACTCACAGAATCGCAGAGTGCATCAGAACTGTCGGAGCTACCCAAAGCTACCTGAAACCAACAGAACACAAGCCAAACATATCATAACTCAACCTAACGGGCCGAAAACTCTATTGCTGCCCACCGCGGACCCAAGCAGGACATACTAGAGCACAGCAGGGAGCAGAAATCCACCGAATAGCAGTGTAATGCACAAAAGTCGAAGCCATCTTAACCAATCTTAGCCTAACCCTACCTAAACGAAAGTAACAAGACTCAGCATAACGAGCCGACACAACTATTTCTGTCCTTCCCAAAGCCAAGCTGAAAATATCACAGTGCTACAGGGCGCAGGAATCCACCTAATGGTAGGCTATGGCACTAAAGTCATTGCTATCCTCTTCTAGCCTATTGAATCGTCACACAAATGAACGTAACCTAACTCATCCTAACGTGCCGCGGCCACTATTGTCGGTCTCCTCAGAGCCGAGCAGAGCACATTAGTGTAGAGTAGAACACAGAAAATCAAAGAATCGCAGTGTACATCAGATAGGTCGAAGCAACCCAAGCTTAACCCAAACCAACTAAAGATAACCAAGCATAGCTTAACACAACCTGACGAGCCGAGACTGTTATTGCTGCCCCCCCCCCCCACAGATGCAAGCAGGATATACTAGAGCACAGTAGAGCGCTGAAGTCTAACGAAAAGCTGTGTACAGTAGAAAAGTTAAAGCAACGCTGACCAAACTTTGTCCAATCCAACAAAACCGAACGTAACCAGAAACAACATAACGTGCCGAGACCACTATTCCTGGCTTTCCAGAGCCAGGCTGAAGATATTAGAGCACTGCAAGCCGCAGGAGTCCCCCTTATAGGAGAACATAGCCCTAAAGTCGAAGCTATCCTCTCCTAACGTAACCAATCGTAACATAATCGAACATAACGTAACTCAACCTAACACGCCTCGACCACTATTGCTGGCCGCCCCAGAGCCAAGCAGAACACACTAGTGGTGAGTAGAACACTGAAATCCATAAAAACGCAGTGTATATCAGAATAGTCAAAATGACCCATGCCTAACACAAACCAAGGGGACATAGGTAAACATAGCTTATCGCAGCCTAACGTGCCGATACCGCTACTGCTGCCATCCCGAGAGCCAATCAGGTCATACCAGAGCACTGTAGAGTGCAGGAATCCACCCAATAGCAGTGTGCAGCACAAATGTTGCAGCAATCCTGTCCAAATTTAGCGTAACCCAACCTTACCGAACGTAACCTGACTCAAAATAACGTGTCGAGACCACTGTTGCTGGCGATCCCAGTGCCAAGTAGAGCATACAAGTGGGGAGTAAAGCACGAAAAGTCCATAGAATCTTAGTGCTAATCAGAAAAGTCAAAGCTACTTAAGCTTAACCCAAACCAACCGGACATAACCAAACTTATCATAACATAACCTAACGCGCCGCGGCCACCATTTCGAGCATTCCCAGATCAAATCACGGAATGTTGGATCGCAGCAGAGCGCTGGAATCCACCGAATAGCAATGTACAGCACAAGAGTCAAAGCTATACGTTCCGAACCTACCCAATCGTAACACTACCAAACGTAACCTGATTAACCAAACGTGCCGCCACCACTACTGCTGCACCCCCAGAGCCAAGCAGAAAATGTATGAGGATAGCAGGGCGCAGAAATCCGTATAATTGCAGTGTGGAGCGGAAAAGTCAATGATATCCAAACCTAACCCAAACGAACATAGCCTAACCTAACGTGGCAAAGGTAAACGTCACGTGCCGCGACCGCAATTCTCTTCCTCCACAAGGTCTTGCAGACTAGTGCAGAGCAAAGTGGAGGGCAGGAATCCGCGGAGTACCTGCGCGTAGCACGAAAGTCAAGGCGACCCTAACCGAACATATCCTAACCTAACGTTGCCAAACGTAACTTAACACAACCTAACGTGCCACGACCGCTATTGCTAGCCTACCCAGAGCCAAGCAGAATATACTAGAACACAGTAGATCGCAGAAGTCCACGGCACTGCAGTGTATCGCACAGAAGATAATGGCATCCTATCCTAACCTGCCCTAGCCTACCCTAACCGAACGTAGCCTAACTAATCGTATGGCGCCGCGACCACTATTGCTGGCCTCCACATGGACGAGCAGGGTATAGTAGAGCAATGCAGTGCGCACAAATCCACCGGACAGCTGTGTGTTCCACAAGAGTCGAAGCTATCACCTCCAAACGTAGCCAATCGTAATATAAGCAATCGTAAACTAACACAACCTAACTCACCGCCACCACGATTGCTGGCATTCACAGAGACAGGCAGATCATTTTAGTGGATAGTAGAACGCAGAAGTCCATGGAATCACCGTGAATATTAGAAAAGCCTAAGCTACACATGTCTAACCCGAACCAGCAGGACCTAACCAAACATAACCTAATACAACATAACGCTGCGCCACCATTATTGCTGGGCGCCCCATAGCATAGCATAATCTATTAGAGACAGCAGAGCGACGAAGACCACCGAATATCAGTGTATACCACGAATGTCGCATCCATCCGTGCGTAACCCAGACTAACGTAACGTAGCCAAACGTAGCCTACAAAAAGGAACGGGCCAAGATCACTAATACTGGCAACATAAGAGTCGAGCAGAGTAGAGTAGAGCAACGTGGGGCGTAGAAATCCACCGAATAGCAGTACCTAGCACAAAAGTCTGAGCTATCCTATCCTAACCTAACCTAACGTAACATAA
>NW_016911565.1:3042-5918 GCF_001483705.2 Eufriesea mexicana | reverse complement strand
ATCAAACTCGCCGCGACCACAATTGATGGCCTCTCCGGAGCGTAGCAGAACCTATAACAGCACAATAGAGGCCAGAAATCAACCGCATAGCAGTATATACCAAGAAAGTCAAAGCTATCCGAATCTAACCCTAACTAGCGTAACCCTGTCACACGAAGCATAGTTCAATCTAACGTGCTGCGACCACCATTTCTGGCATCCCCAGAGACTAGCAAATTAGAGTAGAGCACAGTGTAGGGCAGGAATCCACCGCATAACTGTTTATAGCATGAGAGTCAAAGCTACGCTAATCAAACCCATCCCAACCTGACCTAAGGAAACGTAACAAGACCCATCCAAGCGTGCCGTGACCACTGATTTGATGCCCGCATCCCGAAGGTCGAGCACGGTATAGCAGAGCAATGTGGGGCCTGGAAATGCACAGAACGGCCGTGTATAGCACAAAAGTTACAGCTATCCTATCCCAACCTAACCAAACGTAACCTAACCAAGCGTAGACTATCTCAACCTAACGTGCCGAGACCAGCATTACTTTCCTCCACAGCGCCATGCAGAGCCTATTATAGCACAGTGGGGCGCATAAATCTATCGGATAGCAGCGTATAGCGCAAAAGTCGGAGCCACCCTGACCAAACTTAACCTAACCTGACATAACCGAACGTAACCTATCTCAAACAAACGCGCCGCGACCACAATTGCTGGCCTCCCCAGAGCGAAGCAGAACATATTGCAGCACGTTAGAGGCCGGAAATCAACCGCATAGCATTGCATACCAACAAAGTCAAAGCTATCCGAACCTAACCCGAACTAGCGTAACCGAAACAAACGTAGCATAGCTCAAGCTAACGAGCCGAGACCAGTATTGCAGTTCACCCCAGAGACAAGCAAACCATATTAGAGCAGAGTGGAGAGCAGAAACCCACTGTATACCAGTGTATAGCGCACAAATCAAAGCTTTCCTCACCTAACATTACCAAACGTAGCATAATCAAACGTATTCTTTCTCAACTGGTCGTGGCGAGACTGCCATTGCTGGCTTCTCCGGAGCCTGGCAGAGCATATTAGAGCAATGTGGGGTGCTGAAATCCAACAAACGGCAGTGCATAGCATAGTAGTCAATCCTATCCTATCCTAACCTAACTAAGCGTGACATAAGCGAGCGTAATCTAACTCGAACTAACGTGCCGGGGCCACAATTTCAGGCCTGCCCAGAGCAAAGCAGAACTTACCAGGACACAGCAGAGCGCAGTAGACCACAGCACTGCAGTGTGTGGCAGAAAAGTCAAAGGTATCCTAACCTAACCTCTCCTTATCTAGCCAAGCAAATCGTAACATAGCTAAACGTGACGTGCCGAGAATAACAGTGCTGGCTTCCACAGAGTCGAGCTGGTCTTATTAGAGCAACGTAGAGCGTACATATCATACGAATAGCGGTGTATAGCATGAAAGTTAAAGCAATCTCATCCTAACCGATCCAATCGTCAGATAAACTGACGTAACAAAACACAAGCTGAAGTGCCACGAAAGCCATTGCTGGCCTGACGAGAGCTAAGAAGAGTATAGCAGAGGTATGTACGACACCAGGACAGTCGAATAGCAATGTCTGGCGAAAAAAGTACTAGTTGTCAACCTGACCTGAACTATCATAGCCTAACCAAACGTAAGCAATCTATACCTAACGTACCTAGCCCACAAATGCTGGTCTCCCTATCGGCAAGCAGAACATATTAGAAGTGAGTGGAACGGAGAGGAATATAGAATGGCAGCGTATTACGCGAAAGTCGAACATATCCAAACCAAGCAGAAACAAATCTGTCCTAACCAAACGTAACCTACCACAACCTAACGAGCCGCGGTCACAATTTCTGGAATTCCCAGAGCAAAGCAGGGATCATTAGATCGCAGTAGAATGCAGAAATCCTCGGAATAGCAGTGTACAACGCAAAAGTCAAAGCTACCCTAGCCTAACCAAACCAAAGGTGACAAAACCGGACGTAACATAACTCACACTAACGCGCGTAGGCTACTATGGCTGACCTGCCCAGAGAAAATCAGGACATTCTAAAGCACAGAGGAGCGCAGAGTTCAACGGAATAGCAGCGTATACAGCGAATGTCAAAGCTATCCAAACCTTACCCAGACTAACTTAACGTAACGAAGCGTAACCTAGCTCAATCCAACGTGCCGAGACCACTATTGCTGGTCTCCCCAGAGTGAAGCAGAATATACTAGAGCACAGTAGTGCGCAGAAGGTGACCAGGAAGCTGTGTACAGCACAAAAGTCGAAGGTATCCGAACCCAACCTGACCTAACAAAACATAGCCAAACGTAGAATAACTAAACGTAGCGTGCCGAGACCGCTATCGCTGGGCTCCCCAGAGCCGAGCAGACCATACTAGAGCACAGTAGCGCGCAGAAATACACCGCATAGCTGTGTATAACACAAAAGATAAAGCCATCTTAAACAAACGTAATCTAACTTAACGAAACCAAACTTAACCTAATTCAACATATCGTGCCACGATTGCTACTGCTGGTCTCCCCTGAGTCAGGCCGTGTATAGTAGAGCAATGAAAAGCGCCGAAATCCGCCGAATAGCAGTTTAAAGCACAAAAGTCAGAGCTGTCTTATCCTAACATAGCCAAGCGTAACATAAGCAGACGTAACGTAACCCAACCTGACGTATCACGAAAGCTATTGCTGGTCTCGCGAGAGCCGAGCAGAGTACAGCGGAGCAACGTAGAACGCTGAAATTGCCCGAACGGTAGCGTACAGCAATGATTGTAAGGGGTAACCTAACCTAATCTGACCAAGCCTAACCTAATCATGAGTAACCGATCCAAACCCAACTCGCATAACCGCAATTGCCCCCCCCC
>NW_016911565.1:0-1642 GCF_001483705.2 Eufriesea mexicana | reverse complement strand
CCCCCCCCCAGCGCCAAGCAAAGCCTATTATAGCACAGTGGGGCGCAGAAATCCACCGAATAGCAGTGTATAGCGCAAAAGTCGGAGCCATCCTGACCAAACTTAACCCATCCTAACATAACCGAACGCAACCTATCTCACGCAAACGCGCCACGACCGCTATTGATGGCCTCCCCA
Organism: Eufriesea mexicana; assembly: GCF_001483705.2. Classification (NCBI taxonomy): domain Eukaryota; kingdom Metazoa; phylum Arthropoda; class Insecta; order Hymenoptera; family Apidae; genus Eufriesea; species Eufriesea mexicana. The sequence goes on along the minus strand of NW_016911565.1, from coordinate 1,465 downwards.
AAGGCTTGCAGATGCTACGAGAGTAATGTAGAGCGCAGATATCGACCGAATATCAGTGTATAGCACAAAAGTCGAACATATCCTTACCAAACCTTTCCAAAACTGGCCATGCCGTACGTAACATATCACAACCCAGCGCGCGGAGACCACTATTGCTGGCCACCATAGAGCCAAACAGAGCATGTTAGAGCTCAGTGGAGCGCAGAAGTCCACATCATAGCAGTGTACAGACAAAAGGCAAATCTATCCCATCCTAACATAGCCAAGGATTACATAACCAAACGAAAAATAACTCAACCTAGCTTGCCGCGTCCACTACTCCTGGCGTCCCCGGATGCTGGCAGAGTGTGGAAGCGCACAATCTGGAGCAGAAGTCCGTAGAATTGCGGTGAGTAGCACAACAGTCATAGCAATCGCAGCCTAACCAAACGTAACCTAATCAATGCAAACGTAAGCTATCACAAATTAACGTGCCGCAACCGACATTGCTAGCCTCCCGAGAGCCGAGTAGAGTTTGGTAGAGCAACGTAGAGCTCAGAAAACCACCGAATTGCAGCGTACAGCACAAAAGTCTAAGCTATGCTATCGTAACCTAACCAATCGTGACATAAGCAATCGCAACATAACACGGACTAGAGTGCCGAGACCTATAATACTGGTCTCCACATAGCCAAGCAGAATATACTAGAGCACAGTGGAGCGCAAAAATCCTCCGAGTGGCGCTGTACGCAACAGAAGTCGAAGATACCCTAACCTAACCCAAACAAGCCGAACCTAACGAAACGTAACGTAAATCAACGTAGCGCGCGGAGGCCAACATTTCTTGCCTCGCCAGGTCAAAGCAGGGCATATTAGATTACAGTGGTGAGCAGAAATCCGCCGAATAGCGGTGCATACCACAAGAGTCAAAGCCATCCTAACAAAACATATACCAACCTAACCAAACCGAGCGTAGCATAACTGAACCAAGCGAGCCGCGACCACTATTGCTGGCCACCCTAGCGACAAACAGAACATAATTGAGCACAGTAGAGCGCATAAATCCACGGAATAGCAGTGCATGGCACAAAAGATAGTGCTATCCTTTCCTAACCTAGCAAGCCATAACATAACCAAACGTAACATAACACATAGTAACATGCTGAGACCACTGTTGCTGCCCTCCCCAAATCAAGCCGAGCACATTAGAGAACGGCAGACCGCAGAAATCCATCGAATAGCAGTGTACAGCACAAAAGTCAGAGCTATGCTCTCTTAACGTAACCAAACCTCACATAACCAAACGTAGCACAACACAAACTAATGTGCCACGACCACCATTCCTGGCATCCCCGGAGACAAGCAGAGTGTGACAGCGCACAGTAGAGCGCAGAAGTCCCTAGAATAACAGTGTGTATCACAGAAGTCAAAGCTACTCCAAACTAACCCAACATAACCTAACATAGTCAAACGCAAACCAACTAAA
>NW_016911564.1:15300-16165 GCF_001483705.2 Eufriesea mexicana | reverse complement strand
GCTGGATTTATACGCTCTGTTGTGCTTTAGTGTTCTCTGCTTGGCCCTGTGGAGTCCAGCAATGGTGGTCTTGGCACGTTAGGTTGAGTTATGCTACGTACGGTTATGTTACGTTTTGTAGGTTTGTACCTTACAATTTAGACTTTTGTGCTATACACACCTATCCGAGGGTTTCTGCGTTCTACTGCGTTCTAATATTTTCTGCTTGGCTCTGGGGAGGCCAGCGACAGTGATCTCGGCACGTTAGGTCGAGTTACGTTAGGTTTGGTTTGGTTAGGTTTGGTCATGTTCTGTTAGGATATCTTCTACTCTTGTGCTGTTCGCTACCATGCGACGGATATCTGCGCACTACTCCTCCTTATTGCATTCGGCTTGTCTTTGTGGAGGCCAGCAATATTGGTCTCATCATCTACGGTTGGGTTATGTTACGTTTGTATGTATTAGCACATGCTACTTCGACTTTTATGCTATACCCTGCCTTTCGGTGGATTTCTGCGCTCCAATATGCTCTAATATGCTCTGCTTGGCTCCGGGCGGCAAGCATTATCGTTTTCGTCACGCTATGCTGAGTTACACTACGTATGAGTTGGTTAGGTTTGGCCAAATTTGGTCAGGGTATGCTAGATTTTTCTGCTATACACTGCAATGCGATGGATTTCTGCGCCCTGCTGCGCTCTAGTATGTTCTGCTCAGCTCTCGGGAGAACAGTTGTCGCGGCACGTTACGTGCGTCTGGTTACGTTTGGTTAAGTTACGCTCAATTAAGTTGGGACGCGATAGCTTTAACTTTTGTTGTATACTACTACTCGGTGGGTTCCTACGCTCTAAATGGCTCTAATATGGTTTGCTTGGCCCTGGGGGGGGGG
>NW_016911564.1:0-7409 GCF_001483705.2 Eufriesea mexicana | reverse complement strand
ATAGCTTCTACCTTCATGCTACACACCGTTATTCGGTGGGTTTCAGCGATCTACTGCGCTCTACCACGTTCGGCTTGGCTCTGTGTAGGCCAGTAGCAGTGGTGGGTGTGCGCTATGTTGAGTTATGCTACGTTTGTTTAGGTTAGGTTAGGCCAAGTTAGGTTAGGATATCTTCGACTTCTGTGCCTTTCGCTGCTTTGCGGTAGATTTCTGAACACTGCTGTTCCCTAGTACACTCTGCGTGTCCGTGCGGAGGCCACCAGTGGTGGTGTCGACATGATAGGTTGTGTTATGTTACGTTTGACTATGTTATGTTTGGCTAGGTTAGGATAGGCTGCTTTGGTTATTATGCTTTACACTGCTATTCCATGGACTTCTGCGAAGTACTGTACTCTACTACGTTCTGCTTAGCGTTTGGGGACCAGAAGCAGTAGTCGCGGTACGTCATGTTTAGTTATGCTACGATTGGTTAGGTAAGATTAGGTCTGTTGAGGTTAGGGTATCTACGGCCCTCGTGGTATTCACTGCAATGCGCTGTGCTTCCGCGCTCTACTGTGCTGTAGTTCATTCTGCTTGTCTCTGTGGAGGTTAGCAATAGCTGTCTCGTCATATTTGGTTCATTTAGGCTACGTTCGTATATGTTACGTTTGGCTGGGTTAGGCTTGGCTACCTCGACTTTTGCGCCATTCACTGCTATTCGGTGGATTTCCTGGCTCTAATGCGTTCTATACGCTCTGCTAGCCACTGAGGGGGAAAGCACTATTGTTCTCGACAGGTAATGTTGCATTATACTATGTTTGGACAGGTTACGATGGGCCAGGTTTGGTAAGGTTATCTTCGACTTTCGTGATATACACTGCTGTTCGGCGGATTTCTGCGCTCGGCTGTACGCTACTGCCTTCTGCTCGGCTCCGCGGAGGCCATCAATAGCGGTCGCGGCAGTTTATTATGACTTAGACTACGTTTGTTTGGGTTAGATTTGGTCATGTTACGTTAGGACATTTTCGACTTTTGTGCAATTCGCTGATGTGCGGTAGATTTCTGCGCTCATTCCGGCTCTAGTAGATTCTGCTTGCCTCTGTGGGACCAGCAGTAGTGTCCTCGGCAAGATAGTGCGTGTTAGGTTACGTTCGGTTTTGCTACGTTTGGTTAGGTTAGGATACATTAGCCATGACTTTTGTCCTGTACATTGCTCCTCGGTCGATTTCTCTTCTCTGCTGTGCTGTAATATGTCCTGCTTGGCTCTGGGTCCAGCAATTTTTGCCTTATCACGTTATGTTGAGCTACACTACTTTTGAATAAGGCAGGTAAGGTCACGCTAGGTCAGGGTACCTTTCACTTTTGTGCTTTGCACTGCAATGCGGTGGATGTCTGCGCTCTACTCTGCTCTAGTATATTCTGCTTGGCTATGTGGAGGCCAGTAATTGTATCCACGGCTCGATACTGTGAGTTAGGTTACGCTTGGCTAGGTTAGGACACGGTATGCTTGACGCTTGTGCTATATATTTCTATTCGGCTGATCTCTGTTTTCAACAGTGCTTCAATATGTTCTGCTTGTCACTACGGTGTCCAGCAATTTTGGTCTCATAACGTTTTGTTGAGTTACGCTACGTTTGGTTAGGTCAGCTAAGGTCGGGATTCGTCATGATATGATTGACTTTCGTGCTTTCACAGCAATGCGGCGGATTTCTGCTCTCTGCTGTGCTCTTGCATGCTCCGCTCGGCTCTGGTAAGGCCAGTAATAACGTCTCGGCCCGATAGTTTGCGTTAGGATACGTTTCGTTACGTTACGTTAGTTTGGGCTATGTTTCGATAGATCTGACTTTCGTGGTATACGCTGATGTCAGGTGGATTTCTAGGCTCTACTGTGCTTTACTGTATCCTGCTTTGCCCTGGGGAGTCCAGCAATATTGGTAGCAGCACGTTGCGCTTGGTTAGGCAATGTTTGGTTAGGTTCTTTGTTTCGGGTAATGTTTGGGCAGCTTACACTTTTCGGATATGTACTGCTATACTATGGATATCTACGTCCCACTATTCAAATATATTCTCTGCACGGCTCTGGGTAGGCTAGCAATCGTTATCGCAGCACGTTATGTTGTGTTAGGTTACGTTTGGTTATGTAACAAAGGGCTAGGTTAGCAGGAGGTAGCTTTGACTATTGTGCTATACACTGCTATCCAGCATATTTCTGCGCTCCACATAGATCTTCTATACTATGCTCGATTGGAGGGAGGCTAGAAATAGCGGTCTTGGCACGATATTTGAGCAATGTAGATCGCTGAAATCCAACGAGCAGCAGTGTATAGCATAAAAGTCTATGCCATCCTGGCCTAAGCTAACCAAATGTGACATAAACAAACGTAACTTAACTCAACCTCACGTGCCGAGACCATTAGTGCTTCCCTTACCAGTGGCAAGTAGAACATACTAGCCCATAGTAGAGATCATGAATCCACCGAATTGAAGTGCATAGCACAAACGTGAGAGCTATTCTAACCAAACCTAGCCTAATCAAACGAAGCCAAACGCAACCTAACATAACCTAACGTGCCTACGCCACTATTTCTGGCCTCCCCAGAGAAAAGCACGACCTATTAGGGCAGAGTGGAGCGGAGAAATCCGCTGAATTGCAGTATGTAGCACAAAAGTCAAAGCTACCCTCTTCTAACATAACCAACCGTAACACCACCAAGCGTAACCTACCTCAACATAACGTGCCGCCACCGCACAATACTGGTCTCTCCAGAGCCAAGCAGAACATTTCAGGGGAGACTACGTGGCAGAAATCCATAGGATCGTAGGGTATAGGAGAAAAGTCAAAGATATCCTAACCTAGCCCAAACGTACGTAACCTCTCCTATCGGAAACAGACACATCGTGATGTGCCGCGAACACCATTGCTGGCATCCCCGGGCCCAAGCAGAGGACACTAGAGCACACTGGAGCGCATATGTCGACCGTACAGCGGTGTATGGCACAAGAGTGAAAGCCATCCTAACCAAACCTATCCTAACCTTGCATAACCTAACGTATGCTGGCACAACTAAACGTGGCACGACCGGCATTGCTGGCCTCCGCAGAGCGCAGGAGAGCAGAGCAGAGCGCAGTAGAGCGCACAAATCCACCGGATAGCAGTGTATAGCACAAAAGTCAATGCGATCCTATCCTAACCTATCAGAACTGAACATAGCCAAACGTAACCTATCCCAACTTATCGCGACACCACCACGATTGCTGGCTTCCCCAGAGTCTAGCAGGTTATAGTGGATCTGAGTAGAGCGCGGAAATCCACCGAATAGCAGTGTATACCACGAAAGTCAAATCTATCCAGACCAAACCCAAACTAACGTAACCCATTCAATCGTAGCAAAGCTCAACCTAATGTGTCGAGACCAATACTGCTCACCTTCCGATGGCCAAGCAGAATATACTAGAGCACAATGCAGAGCAGAAATCCACCGAATGGCAGTGTTTAGCACAAAAGACGAAGCCACTCTAACCAAACTTAACCTAACTTAACCTATCCAGAAGTAACGTAACTCTAACATACCTGCCACGGCCACCATTGTTGGCCTCCCCAGAGGCAAGCGGATGCTAGTACAGCAATGCATAGCGCAGATATCGACCGAACAGCCGTGTATAGCGCAAAAGTCAAAGCCATCTTAACCAAACTTAACCAAACCTGTCATAACAAGACGTAACCTATCTCAAACAAACCTTTCGCGACCGCTACTGCTTGCCTCACCAGATTCAAGCAAATGCTATTTGAGCAATGCAGTGCTCAGGTATCGGCCGAATAGCAGTGTATAGCACCAAGGTTAATGCCATCCTATCCCAAATTAACCAAACGTAACGTAACCCAGCGTAACCTAACCATTCCTAACGTGTCGAGGCCTCTATTGCTGGTCTCCCCAGAGACAAGCATAACATACTAGAGTACAGTAGATCGCAGAAATGCTCTGAAATGCAGTGAACAGCATAAAAGTCAAAGATAGCCCAGCCAATACGGTCCTAACCTTGCATAACCAAACGTAGAGTAATTAAGCCTATAGTGCTGCGACCTCTGTTGCCGGCTTCCCCAAGGACAAGCAGAATTTAATAAAGCGCAGTAGAGCACAGAAGTCCATGGAGTATCTGTGTGGAGCACATAAGCCAAAGCTATACCAACAAAACCTAATCAAACCTCGCCCAACCAAGCGTAATATAACACAACATAGCTTGCGGCGACCGGTATTGCTGTCCTCCACAGAGCGAAGCGGGGTATAATGGAGGAGAGTAGAGCGCAGGAATCCTTAAAATCGCATTGTGTATCAGAAAAATCGAAGCTACAGGAACCTAAACATAGTAAACGTAACCTAACCGAACATACCTTATCGCAAACTGTCATGCCGACACTACTATTGCCGGCTTCCCCAGTGCCATGCAGAGCATACTAGAGCATAGCAGAGCGCAGAAGTCCACCGAATTGCAGTGAAGAGCACAAAAGTCAAAGATATCCTATCCTAACCTAGCCACACATGACACAAACAAATGTGACTTAACTGAACCTAACGTGCCTGGACCACTATTGCTGAAATCCCCTAAACAAAGCAGAGTACACTAGTGCACAGGAGAGCGCAGCAATCCTTCGCAAACGAGTCCTAGGCACAAAAGCCAAAGTTACCCTAACATAACCAGACGTAACCTAACCTAGACAAGTGATGCCTAACTCAATCCAACGCGCCGAGACCTCTACTGCTGGCATCCCCAGCGAAAAGCAGAGCATATTAGAGCACACAGCAGCGCAGAAATTCTCCAAATAGCAGTATATAGCACAAAACTCAAAACTATCCTAACCTAGTTAAGCCAAGCATCACATAACCAAACGCAGCCTAACCAAACATAATGTGCCGAGGCCACTGTTGCTGGCCTGGCCAGCGCCAAGCGGAGCATAATAGAGCGAAGTAGAGTGCAGAAAAACACAGAATAGCTGTGTACAGCACAAAAGTCAATGTTACCCTATCCTAACATAACCAAACGTAACGTGACACAGCCGAACCAAGCGTAACCTATCTCAGCCAAACGTGCCACGGCGGCCATTGCTGGCTTTCCCAGAGACAAGCACATACTTGTACAGCATGGCAGAGCGCAGATATCTCCCGAAAAGCAGTGTGTAGCAAAAAAGTCAAAGCCTTCCTGACCAAATTTAACCTAACCTAACCAAACCCTGCGTAACATATCTCAACCAAACGTGCCACGACCGCTGTTGCAGGCATCCCCACAATCAGGCAGATGCTATTAGAGCAATGCAGCGCACAGGTATTGACCGAATATCAGTGTATAGCTCAAAAGTCAAAGCTATCATACCCTAACCTAACCAAATATAACGTAGCCGAACGCGATATAAGTGAACCTAACGTGCCGAATCCTCAATTGAAGGCCTCCGCAGAGCCAAGCATAACATATTAGTAGCATAACACAGTACAAAGCAGGAATCCACCCAACGGCAGTGCGTAGAACAAAACTCGAAGCCGTACTAACTAAACGTATCCTTAACTTAAACTAACCAAAGGCAACATAACTCAATCTTTCGTGCCACGACCGCTATTTATGGTCTCTCCAGAGACGTGCGGAGTGTAGTAGAGCAATGAAGTGCGCAGAAATCCACCGAATTGCAGTGTATAGGACAAACGCCATTGTCACCCTATCCTAACCTAACCAAACGTAATGTAACACTACCTGACGTGCCGAGAGCACTATTGCTGGCCACTCCAGAGAAGAGCAGCGTATAATACAGCAGAGTAGAGCGCAGAAAGCCAACAAATAGTAATGTATAGCACAAAAGTCAAAGATACCCACACCTAACCAGGCCAAACCTACCATAGCCAAGAGTAGAATAACAAAACCTATCGTGCCGCGACCACTATTGCTGGCTTCTACAGAGCCAAGCAGAATATACTAGAGCTTGGTAGATCGCAGTAAACCACCGCATTACAGTGGGCGGCAAAAAAGTCAAAGACATCCTAACCTAACCTCTCCTAACTCAGCCAAGCCACGCGTAACATATCTAAACGTAACGCGGCGAGAATAACATTAGTGATCTCCCCAGATGCCAGCAGCACATATTAGAGCAATGCCGAGCGCCGAAGTCCACCAAATAGGGGTGTATAACACGAAAGTCAAAGCAACCCTTTCCGAACCTAGACAATCGTAACATGACCGAACGTTATCCATCACAGCCTAACGTGCCGAGAACACTATTGGTGGCCTCCGCGAAGCCAAGCAGAACATACTGGAGCACAATGGAGCACCCAGCAACAGTCCATACCACTAAAGTCAGTGTAATCCGTACCTAAGCCGAACTATCATAACCTAACCACACGTAGCATAATTCTAGCAAATGTGCCGAGAACACAGTTACTGGCCTCCCCAGAGTCGAGCAGAGAGCAGTAGAGCAATTTAGAGCGTAGGAATCCCGCAAATAGCGGTGTATAGCACGAAAGCCAAAGATACACTAACCAAACGTAACATAAGCTAACCAAACCGAACGTCACCTAACTCTACATAACGTTCCACGATATCTACTGGTGGCATCCCGAGATTCGAGCAGAGTATAGTAGAGCATTGTGGAGCACAGAAACCCACCGAATGGCAGCGTATAGCACAAAAGTCAAAGCTATCATCTGCTAAACTGGCCAAACATAACACAACCAAAAGTAACGTAACACAACATGTTGTGCCACGAACACAATTGCTGTCCTCGCGAGAGTCAACCAGGGGCTATTGGGGCAATGTAGGGCGCTGAAATCGCCCGAGCTGCCGTGTACAGCACAAAAGTCGAAGCCATCCCAACCAAGCCTAATCAAACCTGTCCTAACCAAACGTAACATAACTGAAACTAACTTGCCGCGACCACTATTCCTGGCGTCCCCAGACACAAGCAGAGTGTGGTAGCGCGCAGCAGAAGTGAATGAAATATCTGCGTGTAGCACAAAAGATAATGCTGTCCTAGCCTAACGCGACGCAGACCAACCTAACCAAACGGACTCTACCTGAACCTAAAGTGCCGCGGCCACTATTGCAGGACTACCGATAGTCGGGCCGGTACAGTACGCAGAAATCCACCGTATAGCAACGCATACCAAAAAAGTCAAGGATAACGTAACCTAACGTTTCCTAACGTAACCTAACCGAACGTAGCCTAACTAAACATATCCTGCTGGGAATACAATAGCTAGCCTCCCGAGAGCCAAGCAGAGCATACTATAGCAGCGTAGAACGCAGAAGTCTGCCGAATAGCGGTGTACGGCACAAAAGTCAAAAGAATCCTGTCCTAACTTATCTAAGCCTTACCAGGGCAAACGTATCATAGCCCAACCTAACGTCCAGCGACCACTATTCCTGGCGTCCCCGTAAGCAGAGCGCGATAA
>NW_016911563.1:0-235 GCF_001483705.2 Eufriesea mexicana | reverse complement strand
TTAAAAGTCGAAGCTATGCAGTCCTAACATTGCCAAACGTAACATAATCAAACGTTACCTATCCCAAACTTATGTGCCGAGTCTACTGTTGCTGCCCTCCCGAGATTCGAACAAAGTATAGCAGAGCAATTTAGGGCGCAGTAATCCACAGAATGGCAGAGTATAGCACAAGTATCTGAGCTACCCTACCTTATCCTAGCCAAACGTAACGTAACCAACCGAAACCTAATATTTC
>NW_016911562.1:328131-352794 GCF_001483705.2 Eufriesea mexicana | reverse complement strand
CCACTTGCTTTTATTCCCCTCCTTCCATGTCATCTTAATTTTTATTTCTTATTTATCTCTTTCATTACGCTTCAATTTAATTTAATTTAATTCCTTTACTTATTTTATTTCTTATTTATCTCTTTCATTACGCTTCAATTTAATTTAATTTAATTCCTTTACTTAGAATTGCGTCTACTTGTGTGTATCGTGAAAAATTACAGAAGCAATCGAGAATCACGCGAATCACGGAATCACAGCAAATCGTATTGGGTCTTTGCTGATTTTTCCTTCGCGAATCTACCCTTGTCTTCCTTCGCCACTTGCTTTTATTCCCCTCCTTCCATGTCATCTTAATTTTTATTTCTTATTTATCTCTTTCATTACGCTTCAATTTAATTTAATTTAATTCCTTTACTTAGAATTGCGTCTACTTGTGTGTATCGTGAAAAATTACAGAAGCAATCGAGAATCACGCGAATCATGGAATCACGGCAAATCGCATTGGGTCTTTGCTAATTTTTCCTTCGCGAATCTACGCTTGTCTTCGTTCTCCACTTGCTTTTATTCCCCTCCTTCCATGTCATCTTAATTTTTATTTCTTATTTATCGCTTTCATTACGCTTCAATTTAATTTAATTTAATTCCTTTACTTAGAATTGCGTCGATTTGTGTATATCGTGAAAAATTACAGAAGCAATCGAGAATCACGCGAATCATGGAATCACGGCAAATCACATTGGGTCTTTGCTGATTTTTCCTTCGCGAATCTACCCTTGTCTTCGTTCTCCACTTGCTTTTATTCCCCTTCTTCATTCTTATTTCTTATTTCTTATTTCTTATTTATCTCTTTTATTACGTTTGAATTTAATTTCATTTAATTCCTTTACTTAGATTGCATCGACTTATGTGTATCGTGAAAAATTACAGAAGCAATCCTGTACTTTATTAACCCTTTGATTACTGTGGGCGTTTAAAGGTCCTCAAAATTACAATTTTAAGTATACATAGTAATAATTTAATAGATAACAAATATAATATAGTGGAATATAGTGTGTTGATTATTATTTGAATACATAATAATTTCTCAGAAATCATCGTTTTTGGTATACATCACAAATGAATTCGTACTTTATGGTACAACTGGTGCGTTTCAAAGTCTGCTTTAACCAAAGGGTTAATTTCTCTAGTAGAAGTAGTATAATTTTTCACGAATCTCTATAGATAGATAGATCTTTATTGCTTTCTTATTGGTTCTGCCTCTTCTCATTCTCCACAAATATTGCTTACCTCTTTATAACTAATCGTTAATCCTGATTAATATTAATCATATAATAATCTCTACTATTGACTCTTTCAACTTATTCTAACTATGCAATTATTTAACTAATTTACTTACATTATATAAAATATAACATAACCATTAGAACAACGATACAATATAAAACGATATAACACAGCCTATGTGGTAATGGTTACATAGATTTTTAAATATATATTCATTGGAATGAGTGGAACAAGTATGCATGGAATGGAAATATCTAATAAATTCAGATTATTATGATAAATGAGTATGCGTGTAATGATTGAGATGTTGTGTGAATTGTGTATGTTATACGTTGTGTATGTATGATTTGTTATGGAAATATCTAATAAATTCAGATTATTATGATAAATGAGTATGCGTGTAATGATTGAGATGTGTGAATTGTGTATGTTATACGTTGTGTATGTATGATTTGGCATATGTTAGTTACTAACAATAACATGCTCTTATTTACACAACTAAACCATATCTTATCCCACCCCATCTTTGGTTTTTCCTTTGTACCATTATTTCCCTTTTTCCTTTCTATGCACTGCTTGTCCCTTACCACCCTGTTCCACCCTGTTTCTTCGTCCTCTTCTACATTCCCCTCTCAATCTGCGTGTCCTCCTGTTTATCTTCTTCCTCCCCCAGACAACATTCAGAACTCCGTTCCCTCGTTCCTATATCTCCTCCCATAAATCTCTATATATTATATTTTCTGTGTCCTGTATCAGCTGATTGCACATCAAAATTGTCACTACTGCTTTTTAAATTTTTCGCGATTTTTGTTCAACGATACACGTGGTTCAATCTCGATTTTTCGTGTTTAAATCCGCGAATGATTTGTACGAATTTGTATATTATAATTTCGATATCTGGATTGCAATCTATTAATCGTCTCTCCGGTAATTTGGGTAAATTGTCACGTTTGGGGCGAGACTGATAAATGTACTACTATCGATGAATAGGCGTATGTGTTAATTGTGGGTTATAAACCCGCTGATAATGACAGTTTATTATTAATCACTATCGTCCCCGGACGATGCCGACGTGACAGCGAATATGTTAATTGATTGTCACATATAATGCACGATACACGTGTAATGTAATGTAATTTTAACGAATTGTGGAATCACGTCGATTTATGGGTGGAAGGTGGACGATCGTGTTTATCACGAAGGTGAAAAGATGAAGGGTTTGGCGAACCTTGACCGCAATCTTGAGAATTCGTAAACGAGCGTGGTCGGACGTGGAACCAGTTTGTCGGGAAGTGAAATTATGTCAGCAAGTAAGGTAAACCTGCGAGTAACATTGAACGAACTCGTTCCGAAAATTTGTTCCAGTTACCGGGGATCGGAGAGTAAGATCTTTCGGGTGGTTTTTCTCGAAGATGCAAGTCGATATTACGAAACGAACACTTGTTCAAGGCAAGACTGCGAGGTATCGAATGGCTCGAGGTCAAGGCTATTTGCATCGTTTAAAATAATTATTCCATTAGTTACCACTCGAATACATCTCGAAGCTCGCAGACTCTTACTCGAGTTTTAATTTCAAATTATTACTTTTGCCCTCGACCCTCACCCTCCATCGATTGCCACTCGACTCACAATCAGTATGAAATTTCATCGAAACACGTTTCACTCTTTTCTAACCACTTTACGATATTTCGTCGTAGAAATTAAAATTGAAATCAGGAAGAATTAGAAAATAAAATTCGAAAGAAATTGAAGATAAAATTAGAAACAAATTAACCCTTTGCACTCGAGAGACGTCCTTTAGTCGCCATTTGATAAAATTTCGAAGCTCGATATTAAATAATATATCAAATTTAAAATAACGTAACAGTATAACAATTAAAGGTATAGAAATTAAATAACTCTGCCTGTTAATTATTATACGATTTCATATTTACTGTTGAAAAAATATCATCGGCTTTATAGCAGAAAATTGTTCATCTCCTTACCCGTACCCTTCTTTGGCCAAAAATTCGTCGAGTTAAAAATAAATAAAAATAAAAATAAAATTAAAAAGAAATTAAAAAGGGAGTCAGTTCTTTTACATTTTTCAATTATTATAAGAAGATATAGGGAAATTATCAGGGTAATAAGTTTCTTTGCAATATCGACAGCTTCGTGACTAATTAATTATTTGCACTGACCTATGCAATCTTGTCTGGCACGGACAATTATTTAACGAAATCCAATTATTCAACGAAACGTCTTCCTTCGTTTTTCTTCGTTCCTCTTCCCATTTAACTCGAAGCACGGTTCATGGGGAGAGCAGATGCAGGATTATACCCGGCGTATAAAAGTTCATCGATTATCCGTTTTCCCGATGCTAAGGTGAGGCAGATGTTCGACGAAAGACGGCAAACGACCGTGAAGGGCATAGACAGGAGCTACCCACTGGAGCCGCTGGAGAACAAACCGCGGAAGCAGTCGAACGGAAACGGCGTGCAGAAGAACGGAAATTTGACGGTGAACCGACAGTCCGTGACTGTGAAGCGGGTAGCCCGGGCTGACGTGAACAGCAATTTGAACGGTGGCAAACCGGTCGTCTCGTATCACGAGGAAATCACTCGAGAATCGTTCGGGCCCTCTGCGCGCCAGCAAGAGGACGACGAGTTCGGGAACGAGAACCACGTCGCGCGATATGCGAATGGGAACCATCCAGACGAGGTAACGCGCCATTGCGATTTTTCGCGAGTGAATTTTTATGCGGTAGCTCCCCCCGCTGTCCCATTACAGCGCGCAAGTGGGCACCGTGCAAAAATACCTCGAAAGGATATACGATTTTTGCGATATTTATATATTCGAATTAACATATCCTTCTTAACTCTTTGCGGCACAGGATTTCGGATTATAAAATATTCCCGTGGTGCAGACAAATTTTATTGCGTTTTAAGTGGAACGAAATTGGTGTAGAACTAATTTTTATAAAAGTTAACTTTCTTTTACAATTTTTCACGTAAAACCAGCAATAAATTTTGCTGCGATGAAATATAAATCTATACGTGTGCAGCTATTGCAATATTTCGAGGTGGGACCAAAAATGTCACACCGTGCATTACGGTATATTAAAAAAGTGGGGTACTTTTAATTCTACCGTGCCCCAAAGAGTTAACGCGTTGACTGCCATAGTGGTCATCAGCGACCAACGTTTGTCTCCTCTGTGGCGCCATGGTGGTCACAAATGCCTGGCGATACTAATTTTTTTAATTTATATTTGTTTTATTCGATTTTAGAAAATTGGAACAACGTAAATAAATAGAGAACTTTGAATAGAAGACATTAATAATTTCCACCATTTTTCTTTCTTTACTATATTATTCGATAATTCATCATTATATCCTAAGAATAATGGAAATTTGTATTTTTGCTTTTCCCAAAATTTATGTAATTTCACTAAAATGGAAGGAAAAATTTATTTAACGCAATTTTTATTGCAATGTTTCAATTGCATTCTGACAGACACACATCGAAGAAGTGTTGGACGACGACATGATAGAAAGGAACCGCATGATGGCGAAGCTTCATCTGATGGAGTACGACGAGACGTTGAAGCACCGTGTTAAAAACGACCTGGAGAGCGAGGAATTCCCGGAGGACTTCATGGTGGATGTTCCTGACAAGCTTCCAAAACAAAGTGTTACCAAGAAGTTATCTCAAGCGGAGGCCAGGCTGGAACGCTTTAAAAACGCGAACGCGAAGCGTGGTAACAGCGTTACGAAGAACACAACTATCGCCTCGAAGAAACGATCCGACCCGATATTTCCGGCAAAGTCTAGTTGCAGGTACGTGCAGATAAAACGAGCACCGAGACAAAATACCGTAAATCGTTGCACAAATGATACACGTGTCGAAGCTCGAACTCGCCGAGCTTCTCATTCGACGTCCAACTAGAACGAGAGCGACGTATTTTCTTAATTGAACGATCAACCATAACTCGTATTAAATCCTCGAGGCACGACTGACAGAGTTAAATTTAAATTGACTAGTAATTGAAATCGCTATAATTCTTCTTCATTTCCACATCAATATTTCATAACTCGATAAATATTATTTATTATTTCCCTTTGGCCCCGTGAATAAATTTTAATTCTCTTTGCCGCGTTTAACTGGTCAAGCCCTCCTTTCAGAAAGTCATTAAAATCGTAATTTTATTCTCGATTAAAATTTCGCAGAACCTTTCACCTAAATAACCACCATCCTGACTTTTAACGCGTTATTTTCACCACCATTCCACGCAATCTACTTCAATTATAAATTTCAAAGTAACATCTAACAGGTTCCCACGCCCAACTTTCTTCACATACACCGCTCTCGTTCGCGCCAAAAAAGAACGATCATTAAATTATTCCAAGCGGATCTCGTTGAAAGCCAGTTACTCGTTTGCGCAACTATCGTCCTCCACGCGTGTAGAAAATTGTGGAAAAATCATACACAAGGGAGCATCTAAGTGCCTGAAAGCGCAAGTAGATGATGTTTCCCGATAATCGACTTGGAACCTTGTCAAATGCGTATTCTCCGGCCGCTAATTGGCAATCAGTTGCTAACAATCCGTCGCTGCTTTCGTCCTCCGTCCCTCCACGACCCCTCGCCGATTAATTTCTCGTTGCATAATTGCGATCGCTGACTAGGCTCGACTCGTTTAAACCCACGCAACCGTAGTAGCCTAACAATGCTCCCTGGACGTGATCACCCTTGAAAGAGCAACTAAATGACGCGTTTCCGGCAAGGTAGAGGCGCAGCGTCTCCGGTTTGTCACAAGAAGGAAGATGCCCGCTCTAATTTATATGTCCGCCTAACATTAAAGCTACCGGGCGAAAGGATAATCAGCCGAAGGACATTAAACGCTCGATCATCGGCATAACTAGCCCCACTCGCCGAGCATGAAGCCATCGGCGGGGAACGTGGATAAAGAAAGCAAAAAGTCCCGTAATACTATTAATCATGCGATATCATAGCCACGTACCATTCATGCCTCTTTCCAATGGATCGAACATCCACGATATTCGACGTTCTTCGTGGCTTCTCGTCGAGCTTTCCTGCGTAACCGATTCTCCTAACAAAGCGTCGATTAGTTCAGTCGAGATGGACAGCTGGAAGGAGAGATAAGCTGATCCTAGCTTTGTTCTGCTGCGAGGGATCACGCGAAACCGTGTCTTCCCGACTCATTTCCCGCCTGCTATCTCTTTGTGTTGGCTAACCTCAATCGCGCAGCAGGATTAACACGAGATAACCAGCGAAATTAGCGAGTTGCGTATGAGAGAGGAGGGGTAAGAAGGATTTCCGAAGCTTGTAACGCGCGAGGCAAGGAGAAAATGTTATATCGATTGTATTCGTAGCCAGGACAGAGTGGCCAAGACCAGGACCCGTGAGGTTTCCGACAGAGGATCGAGGAAAGGAGACAAAAGTCCAGGAAGTAGCAGACCAAGAGCAGGGACTGTTGCCTCTGAGACTGTGCAAGCGATATCGGACTCTGAGAGGAGCGCGAGTCGAACGGACGGTTCTCCACGGTTCTTCTGCAAGGAGTCGGAGAAGTCTGCCACGACTTATGCTACCGATTCCAAAACTCGGACGAAATTATCGAACGAGTTAAGAGGAAGAACACGACGCAGTGAAAGTCCGAAGCTTTCTCGCGGAGAGTCTGAAAAGTCTATACATGCAGTTGATCCGAAGACTGCGGGAAAATTTTCGCCTGACTCGGTTAGAGATGAGACAGGAAGAAGTAACAGATTCTTTTGCAAGGAGTCTGAGAAGTCTGCTACTACGTATGCAGTTGATTCCAGGACTGATAGAAGATTGTCTTCCGAAGCTTTGACAGATGTCAAAAGACGAAGCGATAGTCCAAAATCGTTTACTGAAGAGTCTGGAAAATCGACTACCACTCGAAAGATTGATTCGAAGACTGCAAAGACATCGACTCGAGAAATTTCGAATGATAGGAAGGACGTTAGACGACGAAGTAAGAGTCCGAAATTTTTCAGCGAGAGGCCTGAAGAATCAGGTACTATATACGCGACTGATTCGAAGACTCCACAGAGATTAACCCGTCAGAATTCCAAGGATATAACAGATTTTAAACGTAGAAGCGAGAGTCCAAAATTCTTTTGCAAGGAATCTGAGAAATCAGCTACCACGTATGCGATTGATTCGAAGATCGAATCAGAGTTGGACAAGTCAACTCGAGAAGTTTCGAAAACTGTGAAAGATGTCAAACGACGAAGCGAGAGTCCAAAATACGCGATCGATTCGAAGGACATAACAGATTTTAAACGTAGAAGCGAGAGTCCAAAATTCTTCTGCAAGGAATCTGAGAAATCAGCTACCACGTATGCGATTGATTCCAAGATCGAATCAGAGTTGGACAAGTCAACTCGAGAAGTTTCGAAGATTGTGAAAGATGTCAAACGACGAAGCGAGAGTCCAAAATACGCGATCGATTCGAAGACCCCACAGAGATTAACCCGTCAGAATTCGAAACATATAACAGATTTTAAACGTAGAAGCGAGAGTCCAAAATTCTTCTACAAGGAATCCGAAAAATCAGCTACCACGTATGCGATTGATTCGAAGATCGAATCAGAGTTGGACAAGTCAACTCGAGAAGTTTCGAAGACTGTGAAAGATGTCAAACGACGAAGCGAGAGTCCAAAATACGCGATCGATTCGAAGGACATAACAGATTTTAAACGTAGAAGCGAGAGTCCAAAATTCTTCTTCAAGGAATCTGAGAAATCAGCTACCACGTATGCGATTGATTCTAAGATCGAATCAGAGTTGGACAAGTCAACTCGAGAAGTTTCGAAGATTGTGAAAGATGTCAAACGACGAAGCGAGAGTCCAAAATACGCGATCGATTCGAAGACCCCACAGAGATTAACCCGTCAGAATTCGAAACATATAACAGATTTTAAACGTAGAAGCGAGAGTCCAAAATTCTTCTGCAAGGAATCCGAAAAATCAGCTACCACGTATGCGATTGATTCAGAAACCGGTGAGAAATTCTCCCCCGATTTCTCCAAGGCCCGGAAACCACGTAGTAGTACCCCTAAATTCCTTTGCGAAGGATCCGAAAAGTCAGAAAACACTTATATAATAGACTCGAGAAGTCACTCGACGTCGCCTGATTATATGAAGAACACGGCGAGTTCTGTATTAAAAATCGAACCCAGAAACAGGAAAAATATCATAGAGCAAACACTAAAGGACTCTGTGAACGATACAGTGAATAGACACATAGAGACTGTCAAATCTTCCTCTCCTGAGAGTCTAGAATACGACGTGGGAAGTTACGCGAAACCTGAAACTCAACGGGAATCCAAGTCTACGATGAGCAAATCGACCAATGTCTTCGAACGTCTGACGAGGGAACGTAGCTCCAGTCCTCGATTCCTCTGCGAGGGTACGAAGTCAGCCACCACGATGAGCTTTGACAGCAGAGACACCTCTAAATCTCCAAGTTTCGTGCAGAAAAGTATGAAGAAACGCAGTGACAGTTCAAAAATTCATTCTACTTCTGGGAAGCACCAAGTTCCCGCCCTGTCTACTGCCAAATCGAGATCACCAGATTTCGCGAAATCCTTCAGAAAATCCAACACCAGTCCGCAGTTCTTCCCTTCGTATTCGGCTGACAGGTCCGCTACCATCATGATGGTGACACCAGAAACGATCTCGAAATCGAAAACACAGTCTGTGAAACCCAACAGAAGGGAACAGGGTCCTGTATCCAGCTTTTCTAACGCGATTACGGAACCATGGGAGACATCGACTGTAGAGAGCAACGACGCAAGTTCGAGACACTTCATCCGGAGTTCCGTATCGCGATTTTTCTCCGAGCAATGCGAAAAAGCCCTGAGAAACCTCGATACGGGAAATCACGTTCGCTCGAAACCTGTCAAGAAGCATCATCCGACCCGTAGCTCATCCCCGCTGTCGCTAAAAGACATGAGAACGCCGAGTCCAACTGACAGATCACGATCTTACCACGAACGAGACACGAAAACTGACAGATCGAGCATTGACAGGGGGAGCAGTCGCGAGTCATCGCCAAGATCACGCAAATTGGCAGACAGTAGGGAAGGAACCCCGGAATTCTTCAGTTACGGAAGCGAGAAATCAACTATGACAGTCAAAGAACGGTCAATCAATGAGCAGTCTAGCAGCAAAGCCATCGCGAAGGAACCACTCAAGAATTCAAGATCTATTACTCAAAAAGCATCACCAAAGTCAAGAAGTCCAACTAATGGTCTCAAGATTAGGCTATCCAAGAGTCCTGACAGCCAGTCCACTGTCAAAAGTGCCATTACCTCGAACCGTAGAGGCTCTGGCAACGTGCTGCGTTCGACGAAGCTGATCCGTGACGCCATGAGGTGTCAGAGTGACAGGAATCAGGTCGACTGTGCCCCGGAAAGGCAGGCTAAAGGATCTCTGACTATCTCTGGCAAGTCTATGGACACGGATGGAATATCGGACGAGTGGAAACTGGCTGAGCGATCGAGAGACGAGGTGGATAGAAAAGTTGACGAAAGAGCTGGGTCGCCTGCTGCTGGCGAACTTGCTGTCACGGAACCGAGTGGGAAAAGTTGCGCGGAGGTGGACACGGGGATTGAAGAAATCACGATGCCCGATCGATACATAAAACAGGAGCAGTCCCGGGGCACTTACTCGAGATCGAGCAATAAGACATCGGCAGGCGGTGAGAAATCGAGCGTCGAGAAACTGTTCACGTATTCCGTGCACGGACCAGTCAAGCAGAGAGGATCGCTGTTCGAGTCGAGCGTTTTCGAGCGATCGCTGGAGGATCGGACGGATGGAGGAGCTTGCGATTCAGACGAAGAGGAGCGGATTAGTCCGAGACATGCAGCTAGAAACTCGTCGAGCAGACTTTGCTCTGGAAAGGAAGCTGTCGTTCGTGGCTCAAAACGTCGAGCAGAGGATGTAGCGAGGGAAAAGAGTGTAGAAAATATCTCGAGATGCAGAGGAGGAACTGGTTCGAGGAAGATGAGCTCTAGAGGAACGATCGTCGGTAAGTCCAGCAAAGAAAGACGCGATATTTCCAAGCTTACGCGAAGTACCGTCGATCAGTCGGCCATTCGTGCCTCGAAACGAACGAAGGCGAATATCGCGGACACCGGAAGCGCTGTCACTGTCAAGATTTCGAAAACTCGAGACCACTCGACGAGTCCTCTGCCAAGAGCGAGAAAAGCTAGCCTAAAAGGAACCGTCTCGAACGAAACGAAGAAACGCAGACCACCTTCGCCTGCAAACATTCCGAAATCGATGGAACTAGTTCGTCGAGCCATGACAGGATCCAACTTGGCAGAGGCTAGAACGCAGCGCAAAATGGCCACCGAGGTAACCTCCGGTGTGGTTAAACAGGAGCAGATTGAAATCACGAGGAGCAGTTCCACGTCGTCGACCATGATCGAGATCAGGGAATCAGGATCCGGCGAGGTTTCTATAAAAGAAGGAACATCATCTGGCAGGAATTACGAAAGAACGGACTCGGTGGAATCCGCTCTGAGACGCTTCGATTCCATCGGAACGGAAGCCGGCTCGGAGTCGGTGCATGGCAGCCTGGACCGAGGCGAGGAATCGATAACGTGGAAAAGACAAACGGAATCGGGTAAAACCGAGGGCTCCGGGGATGATACAAAGACGATTTCCTTGAAAGCACTCGATCGACCGGATGTAAATCTTTCCCGAGGCCACGGGAGCAAACCATCGAAGACGCCTTCGAGGAAAGCTGCGACCGCGCCGCGCGCGCCATCTGCCGAGGGAAGAGTGGTCGGAAAGTTGACACGTTGCGAGAAGAAATTCGCTAAAGCCAGGGACTCGATAGAGATTGCTCGGATCGTCGTGAGATCGAAATCGCCGGCTTGCAGGGGGATGCTCTTCAAGGACGCTGATTCCGGCGAGGAGACCGAGACTGAGAGTTGGAGATCGAGGTGTAGACTCGGTACCACGATGTCGGATGAAAAGCAGACTGGAGAACCGGGGAATAACGCGTCGAGGCGTTTCGAATCCGGAATTGATGACGAGGTGTCTATCGACGTCATAGAGAAAGGGAAAATGGACGACACGTCAACAGGTGCGGATCGTTGCCTGTCCGTGAAGCAGCTGAGATCGATCGAGGATATTCGTAAGTCGATCGTGGGGGAAAGTTGGGATCGTAAAGCAACGGGCACGTCGAGGAAGTCGGTGATCGCGCGCAACGCGCGGAGAGGTTCTAGCGCGGCGGAAGTGACGGAAGCGGCGTCGGCACGATCGGAGCCTCGACGAATAAATATCGATGATCGTGCTGGAAATAGAAAAGAGATATCTTTGCCGAGGCGGTCGGGGAACGTTGATGCGAGGAAGGACGCTTTAGGGAATACGGCCCGTTCGTCTGTAAAGTGCGCGATGCGTTTCTCCAGGGTGGCGAAAAGTCCGAGCCCAGAGACGACGAAGGCGACGGAAACGAGCAGCCGTGCGAGAAGGAACGTCCCAGCGTCGCCGTCGAAAAGTCCGGACACGGTGGCTAGGGTAAGCAAGGATTGTGTGTGTAAAGGATCGTCCTTTTCTTTTTAGCCTGGAAATAGCACTTTTCCAGCTTCCACAGGACGCCCCGGCTTACGTAAAGTATATTTTCTTGGAAATTGTCGAAGATAGTGGTAAAATTCATTTAGCGGGGTTGAAGTTTCGAGAACAGGGCTTGGCTTATGTAAAGCGTACTTTCTCCGAAATTATCGAGGAGAATCGTTTAAGAGTGGCTTCGCGTTAGAATTTTAGAATTTTCATCGGAGGGAAGTTTTATCTCTGCAGTGAAACTTCGCGAAATTCGTTTTCGGTACTTGGACGGAATTTGACAATTGTTTATCTTTGTTATTCGTATCAATTGATCCTTTCTGACGATTGAGAACAATTGCATCTAATTTGTTAGGATAATTATTATCTAGTAGAATATTTTCTCCTATTTATTCATTTCCACATAAAATTGTTTAAAGTGAGATAAAGTAAAGATAAGTTAATTTAATTTACAAAATTCCAGTTGACACGTCTTTGTAAGTACTTTCTCAAATATAATAGTCATTTCGTTGCCATATCTTATACCATACGATCCGATTACAAACATTGCCCCGATTCGGAAATCTTGCTAGGCAGCGAGAAATACGATTATTTCCATCGATCTCGTTAAAGCGTAAGAAAATATGTCGATCATTGGACGCGCGAGTGTTTCAAATGAACGCGTTTCTATTATAGCGTCCGTCCACCGAGTTGAAAGCTCAAGACACAAAATCGACGAAACGGCCAACGCCTATGAAAGGCACGGAGCCAATTGGAAACAGGAAGACGACAACGACGACGACGATGACGACGACGACGACGACAGCGGCGACGACGAGCACGAGTACGAGAAAATCGACGGATGTCGTCGATGGCGCTATTCTCGAGAATGGTCTGCATTTACGAGACCAAACTGCCGAAACGAAATACGATAACGACTCGCCTACGACGAAGAAAAGCGACGCTTTTGTCATCGACTTCGACGAGCAACCGCCGAAGGAAAACGATGCGCCACTTCCGCGGAAACCGCTCTATCGAAAACAATCCACCGAAGTGAGTAGCCTTTGATCAGATAAATAAGAAACGGCCACTCGATAAAGCACAGACAAAGATGTTCGTTACGTCGAGGTATTTTAAATGCCTGCAATTCAACACGCTCCAGACTGCAGTATTATTCCAAGATCCTATCCGGAAATTGAATAGAGTAGTAGTTTTCGTAATTGGCTGTTGCGGAGTTCCCTCGCGTCGTTGAGATAAGGAATTTTTCGGAACGAAGGCTGATTGCTTTGCGAAAAGAATTTTGTTAGTGTAGAATTTAAATTGGAATGGAAATACTAGGATGGAAATAACTATAAATAATAAGAGAGTACGATTCTCCTAATTGTTCTCAGAGAACTAACTGATAACGCAAGCCTTCGTACGTGACCTACATGCAAAATCCTCAGCTACACGAATGAGACAAACGACTTACCTATATATGTACAGATATGCTGGATCATTAATCTTGAATGTGTTAAAATATTTCTTGATGAATCTTCGACGGTAGTAAATTATCTCGTTTCGTTATCTCGTACTCTCGTTGTCAATTGTGCCTGGAATTAAAATTATATTCTAATTATAGTAGAATTTTTATATTAAAATATATTTGAGAAGGAAAAAGAAGAAAATATTCCATTCGAATAAAATAATATCTTACTTTCGATTCCTCGATAGTGCCAGGTGATATCCACGAAGAAACAATTTCACTTGCACGTTCATTATATTACCTAAAATTATATTTTAATTACAGTAGAATTTTTATATTAAAAGATATTTGAAAAGGGAAGAGAAGGAAATATTCCATTCGAATAAAATAATATCTTACTTTCGATTCCTCGATAGTGCCAGGTGATATCCACGAAGAAACAATTTCACTTGCACGTTCATTATATTACCTAAAATTATATTTTAATTACAGTAGAATTTTTATATTAAAATATATTTGATAAGGGAAGAGAAGGAAATATTCCATTCGAATAAAATAACATCTTACTTTCGATTGCTCGATAGTGCCAGGTAATATCCACGAAGGAACAATTTCACTTGTACGCCCATTATATTACCTATGAACACAAGCTGCCCATAAATTCCGCCATGTTGCAATCGAACATCGAACGCAATTTTTCCGGGACGAATTGAAGTTAGGTGTATGAAATCTAAGTAAAGAGGTTTATGTAAAAATGTCTGCTGCCGTTTGATACTATTTTACCCGGGAAATTCAGGTTTCGTTGCACATGGATTCTTCACTTTCCGGTTTCTAATCGGTCGAAACGTTGGCGAGAAAAATTTCTTAGTTACAGTGCTAGGTATCCGTAGCAAAATTAAACAGTGACATTGACAGGTACTTCACGCTAGCCTTATATTCGGTGAATTTCTTATTATTTCCGATTCTTCTTGTTTCTAACCAGAATTAATCATGTGACATTTATTCCTATTAGAAACAAATTCCTTCCACGCAATCTGTTCGACCCCCTTCGTCAGTTTCGTCCACCTCTAGCGCCAGCTCCGTGCAGGGTCAGGTATCCGGTAGCAGAGGCAAAATGGCTTCCAGAGCAAAGACGCCAATTTCCGGTTCTACGCCGTACAAAGGATCAGCTGGTAGCAAAAGCGGCGGAGGAGCAGCAGCGGTGTAAGAATTTTTAGAGTAACTCCTTTTCCTGTTGAGGTATTTAATAATCTCTGTTTGTAGATATTTCAGGTATTTATAATTATTTTTTAAAAATTTTTGTACATTTCCTTCGATGATAGAATACAAATACTTACTGTCTAGAATTTTGAACGAAAGTCAATTCGAATATATCATTACAGGGAGAGTCTGGTTGCTTGCAAAGTATGCGGTCGTCGTTTCGCCCAGGACCGTGTGAGTCTGCACGAGCAAATTTGTGCAAAGACAGGTCAGAAGAAGAGGAAACAATTCGATGCGATGATATATCGTGTAAGAGGTACCGATATTGAGCCATTCTTCAAAAAAGGGCTCGTTAAAAAACAGCTTGAGGTCAGTAGCTCTTACTCCGATCCTGGCATCCCTTGTCCTTTTCCGATCCTCTATAACTCCACTTTCAACTTATTCTGACTGTATAATGCTTCCTAAAAAATTGCAAGAAATTAGCAAATACGTGGAAAATTGTTAAACAGTTACCCTGATTTTGATTACCCTTGATATTGATGGATATCGATAGCTCTGAAAGGAAGGGACGGTTGCTGTTTTGCATGTTTCAGAAATCAAAGAAGCCGGAGGTGAAGTCGAACTGGCGGCGCAAACACGAGGATTTCATTAACGCCATACGCTCGGCCAAGCAAGTGCAAGCACACCTGGCCGCAGGAGGCAAGCTCAGCGATTTGCCACCGCCGCCGGTTAGCGATAACTGCGATTACATTCAGTGTCCCCATTGCGGAAGAAAATTCAATAAGGCCGCCGCCGAGCGTCACATTCCCAAATGCGAGCACATGTTGCACAATAAGCCGATACACTCACGAGCGCCGAAACCGAGGCGTTAATTCTCTGGGGCGAACCAAACGATTCTTTTCTACGCCCGCATCGAACAGGGACAAGATATGGATAAAAGTGCCTTTGTTTTACGAAAGGGAGGCTTCGAATAAAAATCGAAAAAGCGAGAAAAATTTGAAATGTACGAATGAACGAAATTTTACTATAAGAAGAATATATATAGTCATGGTGAACTGTTGGAAAATAAAATTCCGATCGATGGTTTCAATAGAGCACAGTTTTAGGGAAACAGCTTGTCTCTATCTTGTTCTCGTATCGATATCGTATTATACGAACATCGCGTTGATTATGGAATTCTGAAAAAGTTGTATGCAAATAACTCGCAGGGGACTATCATTCGTCCGAAACGTGCATGAAATAAAATTGATTCTGTATTAACATCCTGACTCGAAGTCTATAAATTTTCTGCGAGTATTTGAGACAAATGTACTTTCGTATTATATTGCAATAAAACGAATTTTCACTACACACTGTATATATGTACGTAGCGAAACGAATTAAAATATTTGGTTACCGTTATTTTGGAAACATGCGGACAAAGAAATTACCAGAAATAATAATATATTTCTTTCTTTTATGTTATACGTTAAAGAGTCATGAACTAATTATCTGTTTAATAAGAATTGAGATCTATATAAATTTAATGCGAACGACTTATTAATCTACAACGCTCCGTTGTCAAAAGTTACACTACACTGGACGCTTACTTTATACGTATTTGTATCTTTTTATACCATAATACTAGTGAAACGTTATATGGCTATTAGTAACACTGTAATCGATTTCCATGAAACGTATGGCCTTCATATAATAACCGTATGTAATTAGTAAAAGTCGTTTAGAGTTGAAGAATTAATAATTAGTAAAAAGAGTTTTGATTAATATTAAAAATATTGTGATGTATTTTATAAGTTTTCATTGAAGTAGATCATCACACGGAACAAAGAAACATTTTTATAGCGCTTAATCTTCTTAATAAACGAGAATATTGTAACATTATTGTTATGATGAATTATTGGGATCTAATAAACTAACTTTTTAGTAAAAGTGGTAATAAAGCAAATTTGATAAATTTGCATTTTTTAAATTATATCGAATACCCGTGAATTTAAAATATTACGAAAAACTCCAGATAATAGTATACGATTTGAGAATAAAAATTTATAGTGGATTTTGTATGAAATACTAGAAAATATTAAGTCTGGAATGTTGGCAATGAATGTGCATGCGTGATTTAGTCGGGATCCATCAGCAGACGACGTGATATTCCCGGTGGGAAGAAACATTTAAAAATTCACCTGTGTCCGTTAACTTAACATGATTAAATCGTGTAATCTTAAAATGTTTACAAGTATATTTCACGTATAAAAAAGAATTATGGATCATTTAATTATCATAGTGGCTGTAGTACATTTATTGTACTGTCCATTCACAAAAGTGGAAGAAAGTTTTAATTTGCAGGCCATGCACGACATCTTATACCATGGTTTTAACCTATCGGAGGTAATTATTACGGTGTTTATTAAATGTATATCATATAAATATAAATGTTTAAAAATTTAGTCAATAGAGACAAGCTTCGTGAGAATATTTATCTTTCTTGACAGGTTGCTGACACGCAATCAAAGAGATATTACGCAAAAACTTAGATATTATATTTAGAAGCAGATGCATGTATTTATAAACTTACGATCAGCTGATATAGTTTCTGCACGATTTAAGAGTTTACTGATATATTAATTTCAATTTTCATTGCTATAAAAATATCATTTTTATTAAAGTAATAAGAGAATTTCCTAAATTATATTTGTTACTAATATAGTATAATTATTTAAACAAAAATGCAATCTAATTATTTAGAATGTTTGTATAAAAATATATTATATATTTATCAAAAGAAAAAGAAAATTAATTTAAATAATAATCACTTGTAACATATTCTTGTATTTTACAATAGTATGATCACCATGAATTTCCTGGAGTTGTGCCACGGTCATTCATAGGACCAATTATAATATCAGGCTTGGCATCACCGCTAATAACAACCATTAATTATTTGCAACTTAATAAATTTTTTGCTCAATATGTTGGTAAGTTGTAATAAGATGTATTTTTTGTTACTAATTTGAATCGAAATAACAAAACACTTTTTTAATTTATAAAGTATATATCACACTAAAAACAAAAAAGTAATCAATCTCGTGTCTTTTCAGTAAGAGCAACATTGGGCTTATTAATAATAGGTGCATTAAAGCTATACAGAGATGCTTTACAAAGCATCTTTGGTTTGCAATTTACAAAATGGTTTGTTGCAATTACTGTAACCCAATATCATTTCATGTATTACTTAAGTCGTCCATTGCCAAATATAATGGCATTGCCATTAGGTGATTTAAATTTAATGTTATTATTTGTATTTCATTTACTGATTTACACATAAATTAGTAGTTGCACAGTATTTGTATATTGTAGTACTACTGGCTTTACATGGATGGTTGAAACAAAATCACATGATATTTATTTGGTCATCTGCAGCAGCAATTATAATGTTCAGAGCAGAACTTGCCATGCTATTGGGATTATTCCTTTTGTACGATATAGCCAACAAGAAACTAACCATACCAAGGTATTTACATATTATATTGCGGACCATTGATTCCTAGTATGGCTGTAACATTGCATACAGAAGTGATTAGAATCATCAAGGAACCTTCTGCAAAACTGCACTGATTTGTAAGCTTTGTTTGCTTATAAAACTTATTAACATAATGAAACCCATCTGTCAAAAATAACTAAACCAAATATAAATCCTTTTTTTGATAAACTGCAATAAAACTTGTGCTATTGTTCAGAGTAGAAAAGAAAAGTAATTACAACAAATTTTATAACGTAGGAAATATTCATCTATTAAAGCTCTGTAAATATGCTCTCAGAATAATAATTTCATAAATTTAATAATTTTTTAGACTGTTTAAAATTGCCGTTCCAGCGGGTATATTTTTTCTATTGTTAACGGTCACGATAGATTCTATATTTTGGAGACGATTATTATGGCCAGAGGGAGAAGTATTTTACTTTAACACTATCCTTAATAGGAGCAGTGAATGGGGTGTATCCTTTATTAAAATTATTACTTTTTTTTCTTTATTTTAAGCGATAAATTTTAAATACACTTGTTTGACTTAATATGAAAATAGACATCACCATTCTTATGGTATTTCTATTCAGCTCTTCCACGTGGGCTGGCTTTATCTTATCTTTTAATACCTTTGGGTATGTTATGGGATGCTCGAGTTCGGGCACTAACAGTTCCTGGTATTGTATTTATTGGATTATTCTCATTTTTACCACACAAGGAATTGAGATTTATCATATATGTATTTCCACTACTAAATGTTAGCGCTGCTGCAGTTTGTCATAGAATGTAAGTAGCTTATGTTTAATAATGCTTTTTAAGCTATTCTTAATTTTTAAGTATTTCAAACTGTGATTGTATATTTTTTCCCTTAAACTAGATGGGAAAATAGAGCAAAGAGTCCATGGAATGGATTTTTGGCACTGATCATTTTAAGCCATCTAGTTTTTAATGCTCTATTTTCTATGTTCCTTTTATGTGTTGCTGGTTCTAATTATCCTGGTGGTTTAGCTATTGCTAAATTACATAGACTTGAAAAAGATTCTCTTTACCCAGTGCATGTACACATTGATATTTTGACTGCACAAACTGGAGTTTCAAGATTTACACAAACAAATAATTCTTGGATGTAAGTTCTATGATTATTTGATATAAAGGAAGTAATTAATCTGCCTAAAATGATAATATGCCATAGATAAACCTTTTTAAACACAAATAATGTAAACTAATTTATTATTAAACTGCCTTCTAGTTATTCAAAACAAGAAAATTTGACAATCGACAGTCCTGAAATGCTTCAATTTACACACCTTTTAATGGAAGCTAAAAGCAAATATTCACCTAATATAAAACCATATCTTAAAACTCATGATATCTTGGATTCTGTGGATGGTTTTTCTCATATAGCATTAAATTATAATATATTACCACCAATAAAAATAAAAACTAGGCCAATTATATTTATCATGAAAAGAAAGCCCAATATTCAGTATGACCCCAAAAAAGCAACATTACAAACTTATTTAAAACAATCAAATGAAAGTTTTATAGAGAAAAGAATAGAGAGAAGACATATCATAAATGACACTGTAAAACACATGGAACCTATATTAGACGAAATAATGGAATCATTAGAACAATTTGAAAAACCACTAAACATTAATTATGTAAATGTATTTGATACAGAAGTACAGGATACAATAAAATTAGAGAACATAACATACGATTCTACTGAGTTCGTTGAATCATTAAGCATAGAAGAAATACCTAATATCTTAGCTAAAAATAATTTATCACATTTAGAAACATCAACAAATGAAGAAAAACTGGAGATCATACCAAAGTTAGAAGATCACGTTATGACTGAAAGCAATCTTAAATTACAGACTGATGTTGACAATGATTTCAATATTAGTGAACAAAAATTAGAATTAAAGAAAGAAGAAAACGAAAAACCAGAAGTTACTAAAGAGAGATTAAAATTTGGAAATGCTCAGCAAGATACTAGTACTCTAAAAGAAGTTGTTAAAAAAATTATTCAAGAAAAAATGGAAGCAGTTAAACATAAAAAAGATGCAATGGATGAAAAAGCATTACCAGAAATTCCACAAAAAATTAATGCTAAAATGAAAAGAATAATTCCAATAAAAACAGAGTCACCACAAAAAATAAAGATTATAACAAAGCAGGAATTGAAAGAGAAATCTGTATCGGTTCAAGAATTAAAAGAGAAATCTACAGTAATTCAAGAAGTAAAAGAAAAGCCTGCAATAATTCAAGAAATAAAAGAAAAACCCACAGAAATTCAAGAAACAACAAATGAATATAAACCAATTAACGTAAAAGAAAGCATTAGAAATATAATCAATCAATTTAAGGAATTTGAAAAAGACTTTGTACATGAAGATTTGGAAATAAATAAAAGAGAAATACATGTTGAATATAATGAACAATCTATAGAAGTAAACACAAAACCCGCAGAAGATTCCCCAAGTGTAGATATAGCGACAGAAGTTATGGGTACAAAAATAATCAAAGATGCCAAAGAAAGCTTAAAAGATATAATATATCAATTTAAACAGATAAAAAATGAATTGACTTCAGAAGAAGACGATGAGTTTGAAAAGATAGAAGCTACATATATGGAACGACCAATTGCAGAGACATTAATGCAGTTTAGTGAAGCTTTAAAAAATTTAATACAACGAAGAAAAAAAAATAAAATATTTGCTATAAACCCTTTTGAAAATAAAAGGGACATGCCTAAGCTACAAACCACAACAAAAATAACAGCAGAAGATCTTCAATTTCCAATAGAATCTTCAAAATATTCAAAGGTGCAAGATTATGATAATGATAAAAAATTATATAGTACAGAGAAAGTAGAGAAAGTTATTCAAAACATTAATTCAAAAGACAGCTCAAGCCCAGGTACAAATAAAGTTTTACAAGAAAAATATTTTATGACGCATACCAATAGTAAAAACATCCCATTAAATGCTCAAAAATCTACAAATAGTGTTTCAAATAATATAGGAAATAACTATGCTTTCAACGAAAAAAACGAAACAACACGAAAAAATGTTGGAAATAGCTCAAATGATTAAATGTTAAAACAACTTATTATTTTATGCTTTTTAATGATACAATGATGTAATTATAGTAATATGTAAATACGTTATTCTGTGATAACAAAAATGTATATCTTAATTAATGCTCGTGCATTACCAACACGGAAAAAAGAAATTTATTTTTCCTGTGTTACCATTTCATATATCAAAGAACATTGAAAAATGATAAAGTATTTGTTTAATAGATACTATCACAAAGGTATAACAATTGTAATTTTATATATATAATTATTAAAAGGAAAAATTCAAATAGTAAATTTTTAGATATAACATGAATACGTATAATAATTATTTCACATATTGTAAAAGTGTCTTAGTAATCTTTTACATGTTTGATCTGTTTGATCATACAATATCTTTTATTTCATATCAATGCATGTTTAAAAAAAAGAACATAATTTTATTATTCAACCTTGACTTTTTAAGATTTTGAGAAACTGCCTTATAATAATGGTGTCATTATTTTTTCCTTTTTGCCCTTGCATTTAGATTTTGCTTTCTTATGTTTTGTGCACTTCCTTTTATAGTTAAAACATTATAATTTATTATGTTATTTAGATGTATTTTTTCATTTATACCCTGATCAGAAAAAGTGTACTATCATTAAGAAAAATTACATTCATTTCCATATTGGTATTTGCAGAGCATTCAAGTGCCTTAAAGTCTCTTCTAAATTCTGTATATTGTAAATGATAAAAGAAAATATATGTATACATATGTAATATAATATATGTACGAATATTTTACAACAAGTAAAGATAATTTAATATCAAATACTGTAAATTAATCCCTAATATTGTCAATTAAATAATTAATAATCAAATGTACCAACTATAACTAAAAATTTTATTTAAAAATATTATATAATTGATTAATGTTTAATATGTTTTGAATATAACAAGATTTTTGCAATTCCGTCAATATTCCTTCAATAGTTGTTTTATCGCTTTAATTGAATTTATTGTGTCATACATAACAGATATCGATACTATCCAAAATATTATTTTATCTCGCAAACCGCACTTCAAATACACAGGAAGATTATCTTCACGCTGTTTGAATAAATGAAAAATAATTGTATAAATTACGTGATTGAATTCACTTAATTACCATATCATTTCATTTTACATCTATATGAAAATCATTTATACCTGCATCTTTGCTTGCTTTAATTTCAATTTCTGGAAAGCTTTATCGGATATTAAATGTGGACGTCCCGTGCAAATTGTTTGATGTAATAACACAATGTTCTTATAAGAAAGTTTCGATCGAGCAATCTACAAATATAATTTTAAATGGGCCAAATTATTTTATGAGTAATGAAAAATTAAGATCTTAGCAAATTTTGAGATTGTAATAATTAGAAAAAGTTTTTAAAAATATTTCCTTACAGATAACATTTTATGATATTTCTAATACTGTTATAATCTGTAACTCTATTCAATACATATTGTATATTTACATGATATCTGCTTTCCTTAGAAAAAATTGAAAGTTGTTAAAAAATAATTACTTTATTTAAATTTACGCGAATACGTTACATCCGGGTTGCAGAAAAGTGCAGTTTTCTTTTATTATTACGCAGTTGGCGAACCTGGAACATAGTTTACCTAGATGGTAGGAACGGAAACGCATGCGTACTCGTTTCGCGACGCAACAGTCGTAAACAACATTTTTTCCATTCAGTTTTGTAACGAGTTTACGCTTGTACGATAATTACAGCGTCCAGGCGGACGCACTACGATTTTTCCGCGTTTTCGTACGATTTCGCGGAAAAAATGGGGTCAAGCTTGCACGCTCAGTGTACGTGATACGTAAACTTATGGGTTTTTGGCATGCGGTGACGTCATCCGGATCGTTCTGGAAGAACCCTGCAGGACAATAATGGCGGGTATGTATTTACGTCGATGAAGGAAATATTGATTGCCATACGAGCGATATCATTGGAGACCTAATGTATTACGATTGTGCGGTTTCAGATTTGTATGCTAAATACAACTGCACCTATTGTCAAGAGGACATCTCGGGTTTACGTGTAAGATGTGTAGAATGCCCAGATTTCGACCTCTGTTTGCAGGTGAGACGAGTGAACGCTTGTTTCTTGATCACGTGTTCACGTCTCCTTTCCCCCCTCCTTGTTCCCCTCGCCCTACTCTTCGATCTCTGTCACATCTTCGTCTATCCTTCTAACTTTACTGGATTTTGCGTGTTGAGATTCCTTTTTTAGTCCCCACCCTTTTTTTGTCGACAAGTTATTCTGTAACTACTCTACTACTTCGTGTGTTGAATGAAACCGCTGATCGTAAGGAAACACGTGCATGCGTACGTGAATTCCGTTGATTTGATATAAAAACGTTATTTAATAACAAATATCATAATTGTTAGAAACGAAGTAATATGTTTCAATTTGACAGTGTTTTTCCGCTGGAGCTGAAATTGGTCCACATAAAAATGATCACTCTTATCAGTTTATGGTAAGTGTTAATTTATACCTTTACATATAAAAATTTACATTTTTGGTTTAAGAAAGAAATTAACAAATTGATTTTTATAGGATTCTGGTACCATTAGCATATTTAATGGTAGGGGAAACTGGACTGCTAGAGAACAACTTAGACTTTTGGATGCCATTGAACAATTTGGTTTTGGAAATTGGGAAGATATTAGCAAACATATCGAAACACGTACACCAGAAGGTAACATTGAAAAATTTATATTACATAATCTTGCACATTATTAATAATAGAAAGATAATTACATTTTAAAGTAATTAATAAATATATTTAAAGTTAATAATCAATTTTTCATTAGTAATATACTTTTATATTATAGAAGCGAAAGAAGAATATATTGCTAGATACCTTGATGGTAATATTGGAAAACATACATGGCCTCCTACTGAAAGCTACAAACCAAATCTTACTGATCAAACTAAGTCAGATCATGGACCTCTATCACCTGATCTCACATCTCGGTTACCACCTTTGGATATTACTCCAGAAGAAGCTGCACAGCTGGGATATATGCCACAACGAGATGATTTTGAAAGGGTATGTTTTAAGTTGTTAATTTTTTATGTTATGTATAGCATATTGCAACATGAAAGTTTTTGTTATAGGATTATAATCATGAAGCAGAGTCACTTGTTTCTTCATTATTCTTGAACCCAGCAGAAGATGATGACTTGGACATAGCGCTTAAACTTGCACAAGTTGATATGTATACCAATAATTTAAGAGAGAGAGCGCGACGAAAAAGAGTTGTACGTGATTACCAACTTGTTTCAGCATTTTTTGCTTCATCTAGAAAAGATAAAACAATGAGGAAAAAGCAGTCAAAAGAGGAAAGGTATGTTTATCTATGTAAAAAATATACTGCTTCATTTTATATCATATTTTAATTTTAAAAAATCTATAATTTACAGGGAATTTAGAGATAGAATGCGAGTTTTTGCACAGTTTTATACAGCACAGGAATATGAACAGTTTTTAACAAATCTCGAAAGGGAAAGA